>NC_143581.1:67405818-67574593 GCF_048544385.1 Mastigoproctus giganteus
CCTATCTGGTTCACTCTTTTCCGTTTTGTATTCAAGTATGAAAAGAACGTCCCCATTTTTAGTTTTCTTTGCTAGTGATTTCTCCTACTCAGCTTGCGTCTGTCTTACACCATCAGCGGTTTTACTACAAAATCGCTTATTATACTCGTATTCATATAAATCAGTATCTCGAGATACTGCAGCCATGCCTTTTTCTTTAGCTCAATTAAACCGTTAAAAAAGGATGCCAAGTGCATGATCTGAGGGGGGTCATCCATATGGGTACTTTTCTTTTGAGAAACCTCTACTGGAACAAATGCATTGGTAGCTTCCAGAATAAATCCCATGAATATTTCCCATAATGAACTTGTACCAAAAAGCTTATAGTTGCCTCTCCAGTTAACAGAACTCAAGAAATACCTCAATACATTTAGTCCTCTTGAAATCGAAGTCCCTCCCCCCCTTTTCTCTTGACCAGAAACAATTTTGGACACTATCAGATGCTGGTTTCTACCCTATCAAATTTTAGTTGCAGTTTGGTTCCTTGGTGAGAACAAACTCGAGTATATTATAGTGCCTTGTATTTTCTCTGACACGTTGAAATAAATGACAAACATCGAGATAGCTCAAGAATCTTTCTCCATGATTGCCTGTCCACAGCTGCTAATCAGTAAGAGGTTGAATGCAGTCATCCATAGTGAGGCAATCAGACTTGGCTGCCCATTAAAGTTGCCTATAAAGGTTTTTGTCATACTCCTTACAGTCGTTTAGTCCGTAACGTACCCGGACTATTATCATCTTCCCTTTATCGCAAGTCATCTTGCACGACTCAGAATCAGTGTTTGGAGGGAGTATCTGCTGCTAGCGTTGTTTATTGTATTGTCTGAAAGCGTTTACTTCTGAGTGGCTCTTTCATTTTGCGGAATAAATCAAAGAAACAAGTATTCGTGTCTAGGGAATGGGGGACGGGTGGTTCTCAAAGATTTCTCTTTGCTGCCTGTGATACCTTCGCAGCAACAGCCACATGACGCCTGCGGCCTCGAACGAAACGAATTGCGCTCTCCAGGTCGCGCTTCCATCGTATTACTGGACGCAAATACGTCTCAACGAACAGAAGCAGAACACACTTGGAAATATTCCTTTGCGTTTCTTTCCCTGCGCGGCTGCACTATTTATCCAATCGCGGTGATCGTGATGTATTTAAAAGAAGCAGATTTCAAAAGTTGAAGCGTAACATTTTAAGGTAAAAAACATCTCCAAAAGAGAAATACGCTGAGCGTTGATTTCTGTTGGCAGTTGGATTAATGTGAATATGTTCCTTGTGGTTATTGTCTGATTCCAAGGAATACTAAGATTCGAAAGTAGGATGGTTCTAGAGATGGTAAATAGTTGGTCCGAGATCCTGTTCAGACATCTCAAGAGCCAGTATTCAAAGGAAATATATAATCAAGAGCCAGTATATAAGAGAAATACAATACAGAGAAGCCAGAATGTTCAGCTGTCCACAGATTTTTCCTTGTCCTTTGGGACAAGGGACAAGGTCCTTCCTTGTCCCATTTTAGGCAAATATCTAAGTGAAACTCCCCCACTTTGCATCCGCTTATTTGGAGATATTTTTCTTGGTTATTTTTTGGTTTGTAATTGTCATCTGAAAAAAACAAAGTCGTATGAAGGGTATCAGAGAACAGCTTCATCTACAAGCATGATACATATGCACCCATGCGTATTATGTCTGGAAACTGTTGGTGTTCTCTGGTGGGTTTGTCCATTTTGTTGAATAATATACCAGTTTTCGAGAGAAAAACCTTATTGCCTTCACCTGAGACCCACTAATTTCAGCCATTGCGTGAAGAAACTCAAAAAGTTCCATCTATTACTGACGAGATTCGAACCCGTCCCTTTTCCCACCCGGTGTGGAGAGGAGATTGATTATAATTGCGTGCCACCCACCAAGTTTTTGTTATCTGGACAAATTCACTTGGATTTAAAAGTAAACCTAAACAGTCAAGATAATACACCGGTATATTCACTATGAAAGCTTGTTGATTTATTCGCCTCACTTGTTTTTGATTTGCAGATCTGAAGAAGAATTTCAAATTATAAATTATCTTTCTAGGATGCCAAAAAGGTTTAGAGGGCTGCAACAACACTGAGGAGAACACATCCCACTTCTCTGCGGCATTCCCTGAGAAATGGTGTATTTAAGTCATCATGAAAGATTATGAAATATGTTTTCTACAGAATATTATGTAAATTCTTCTGGAGATTGCCTTCGTATTCCCACAGAATTATTTGTTTAAGAGTGGAAACTGATATATTCGTATCTTCATCTTGAAAGGAGTCGCAAGGAGATTTATAACTTGGTCTTCACTTAAGAGGTGTTGTAAAAT
This sequence comes from Mastigoproctus giganteus, assembly GCF_048544385.1. Classification (NCBI taxonomy): domain Eukaryota; kingdom Metazoa; phylum Arthropoda; class Arachnida; order Uropygi; family Thelyphonidae; genus Mastigoproctus; species Mastigoproctus giganteus. Next base: position 67,408,188 of record NC_143581.1, read on the forward strand.
TAAACTTTGGGGCCCCAAATGCTGGTGTCCTTGTCAATTTCCCATAAGCAGAGGAAGAAAGAAAAGAAGGAAGAATTAAGGGTATTAGAAGTATGTAAAACGTTTATGGACACGTAAAAATGTAGTTCTAATGACTATTCGGATTAATGAGTGAATGTTTTCTCCTCATTAAGAAGCGTATCTTACTTGCATAATTAAAAAGGGACGTGGCCAGAAATTCTAAGTGAGGTTTACGTCTTTGATGTATGAGAAATGGTATATTTGCATTTTATCAGTCACGAATTTGGACTTAGTGCATTTCTTATAATCTTAGGGAATGCATCTTTCCGGAGAATACAATTTCTAATTTACTAATTTCTAAAAATAATGAAGAAAACCATTTTATGTAATTTTATCTTTCATCGTCTGAGAAAAGGTATGCAAAAATCGGTATATTAATTCATTTTTAAAAGCACTGGCTGTGATTCTCAAAATGCATGCGAAGAAGACAAAAAGGACAGCTTTCAAATGTCTTTTGACTGCTGGAAAACGAGTTGTTTGCATAAGAGAAGTGATGAAATGGAAACCTTGCAAGGGATGCTTTTCCAGTCAAAGAAAGTGAATATGTTAATCGTTTATCAGGAGGATATTTTAGAGGGATCAATTGGTTTCAGTAGTGCGCAAAGTAAGCGTATTATAAACACGTATTATTTGGTCGCATTCTGGAGACATCGTCTAAATTAAACTTCGAAGAATTTTCACAACAACGTTAGAATACATTCTCGTCTTTCGTTGGGACTGATTGAATTTGTGTATTTTAGTTTTTAAACGATACCATCTCGTATTCAACGCACACCCACAACCGAGTTATTGGAAAAAACGTTGCGAAAATTTTAAATCATTCGGCCAAAAACTCTGCTTCTGCATGGAGAAGACCAAACTCTTTTAAACTGGCTCTGTAGCTGTATTGCACCCACCTACTCTTCTTTCCTTATAAGCCACGGCTATCTTATCTTCCCTTAGATTACCGGACAGAACATTTCTACTTTGCAGCTTCCTCACTAACCTCTCTCTCTCTCTCTCTCTACAACCCATTTCAGAAAAGATTCCAACAATTTCTATTAGCCCATACAACATACAGAGTGAAATGCTTTCTGATCCCGGCTATAGCAATAAAATGTCTAGACTCGTCTAACCCGCTATGTCCAAGGAAGATGTTAAATTATTCTTCCATAACACTGCGGCTTCTTCAACTGAACGCTGTTGTTGAGATCTCTTCTCATAACCTATAGTTTGATGCATACGAGTTACATTAAGGTGTCTACCAGCATATTAAGTATCGAACTAAGAGCCACAGACTAGGAAAGTAGATAGTTTTAATTCCCTGTAGTTTCAGCGAATATACGAAGTATACATTTTGTCTTGTAGTTGTTATTGTAATAGGATATTTTTAGGAGCATCAGAGACTAAGGCTATATTGCTCCTTATACACTATCTGTAAACTGCGTGTGTTTTATGGTCGATTTTCTGTTTGCTGGATGAAAAACTCGAGTTTCTGGGAGGAAAAAAACCATGTTACCCTCGCCTGAGATCGATATTTTGTCTTGTTAGTTTGGTGCAAAAGATATGAATTCCAGCACTGGTCACAAACTTCATATGATAGTACACTTGTCCATCTTATTAATTTAACGGTGGTATTAATTAAGGTCTCCATACTTGGACACTGTCCAAGTATGGAGACCTTATTAATAAAAGAAACAAAACATATTGAGCGTCTTGAAAAGGCAATCATGGGCAACTCCCATGGTGAGATGGGCAAAAGGGTTACTGATTAGTTGGGGAGCAAAACCAATGGTAGGGGTGCTCTTACCAAGAGAGACTTCAGTTCTGCAAATTGCGTCTGCATCCTTACTCTTTCTTAGACAGCATACATAAATGGACGTATATTTAAATTGGAAAAGAATGGTTGCGGGATAGATGTGGGAAAATTTTCTTTCAGCCGTGTTCCCTCGCCCATGGGTAGCATAGTTGGTATAATCATCGTTATCCTCACACCAAGCGAAAAAGACCTGAGTTCGAATCCGGTCCCAAGAAATTCTTATGAGTCTTTTTCACAACTGGGTTTAGTTAGTCAGTCTCAGGCGAGGGTAACAGTCTTTACTTCCAGTGAACAGCAAATCGACTACAGAACACACCCAATTTAAATATGGCCTGGCCTAAGATGTGCCTAAAACTGTACAATCATTATTCTCGGGCTAAAGTAGCCTTTTGGGGCTGTGTAATAAAGTCATTAGGGCTGTTAAACTCTGGTTGGTGATCCAATATGCGGTTGTTCAAGGCAAAGAGCATGGGTGATTGCAAGCACTGCCATGTAAATCCAATGACTGAAATATCGTAGATGTCATTAAGGTAGGTAATGAAACGAAGAGGACCCAAAGGAGATCACTAGGGAACTCCGTAAGACAAGATAAAAGAAAACGAAGTAATTCCTTCAACCGCTACAGGAGACTCTCGGTTGTTGGATAATTGGTAGAACAATGAAGAAGAGAGAAGGGCTAATGTTGAGTAAAAATAATACATCAATCGGAGATGACTTGTGTCCGTCAGTGCGTATCAGATGGGAAAATAAAACTGGATTTTAAAATGTCAAAAGAAGGATACAAGAAAAAAATTCGTGAATAAACGATTGTAAAAAAGGATTTATTGGCATATTCACAGTCCGAAGATCTTTATTTAATGCATATAAAATTTAAAAAAATATATCTTCACTTCTTAGTTGTTAAAATATGAAGCCTTTAAATATATATTTAATGTTTTGAATTCTTAAAATAAAGTCGTGCCAATAATACGTGACGTGAAGAATTTTTATGGGCCTTTTTCAGAACGTGGCTGAGTTAGTCGATCTCAGGCGAGGTAGCGTGGTTTTTCTTCCCGGAAACTTGGGTTTTTCGTCCAGAAAACAGAAAATGGACCTCAGAACACCGCACGCAATTTACAGACAATGTACACGGAGCAATACGGCCTTAGCTGCTGATGCTCCTACAACAACATAATACATGACATTCCACTATCTTGGGATTAAAACGTTGGAAAATTTTTAATAACTTCTCTCGATTTTATTCTAATTAAACAAAAAAGAAAGACAATGGTAGGCAGGATGGAAGTGGGAATGTCCACCCACATGGGAGAAAACATCTGAAGGGCTGTTGAGGGTCACAAAAACTAGTAGATGATCTAGCTTTAACTACCAAACAACTCAGGGAGTTGAAACATAGCAACTTTGTTCATTTTGCCGCTGCTGCCACATGAAGGCATATCTTCTATCGAACTGTATCTCGTAGGCCGAGTTAATCGGTCTCAGACGAGGACTGTATCGCTTTTTATCCAGGAAACCTGATTTATCATCCGTCAAACTGATCGAATAATGCACTTACGCCTCATAGCCTTAATTGCTTCGCCGCTACACACACGCACGCACACACCTAGTAGAACGTACAATTAAGCGGAAAAGGCTAAGAGTCAGGTATACGCAAACATATGGGTTTTGAGCAAGAGCACGAGGCCTTGGTGGCAAATTTGTGAGTGGTGAGCTGCTTAGTTTCTTCAATGTTCGGTCACTTTCCAATTGCCAAAACTCTGCTTTTACAACACAGACGAAACTGGTACAAGTGATCTAAAAAGGCAGTCAATAACCTTAGTTTGCTATTGAAAGAGGGTTCTGATTAAAACTTATAGAACCTATCAGACATATCCAATAGTATAAAACAAAAATTCTTTGAGTTTATAGAAGAAATCAAGTTTATCGCCAGGAAGAATCGATCATCATTTTTAAGTTGGAGAAGGACAGCAACAAGACTCTTTTATGTGATAGAAATTACGGTTAGAACTCACTCCCGAAGATAGAAGCACAGCCCTTCTCGTTTTTAGCTTTACAAGATTTTACAAAATTAACCACCTTCGCCGCTTCTTTCAGTACCTGTTTAATCCAGCTCCAATAGTTTTGGTTACGAGTACTCCAATAGTTTTTGTCGCTGTGTACAAAACAATGATTACAAATCATTGACGACTCAGTTCATTTTCTCTACTTATAAAACTACTAAAGCACCCTACCATTGCCGGAGTATCTTTGCAAACTACCTGGAAGTAATTCCAAGATAATCCAACTTGTAGAAGGTAGGAATTCAATAAATTATAAATAACTTCTCCACTCGTTTCGGATTGTTCTCTCAAATTAATTTCTTTTCAAATTGTACAAATAATTGAGGTATTGTGGAGAGCGATACATCAGTATCTTGGACAGTCCTGTGGACTTTATCCTAAAATTCCATTGTGTTGAAATGCAGGTCACTGGCTGCTCAAAGGAGGGTGGAGCTTACCGAAATTTTTTACGTTATCAACGTGGTGCATTATTCCGTTGGTCATTATGGGGTGGAGGGTACAAGATAAGTACATCAGACCTTGTTATACGCATGTTCATCTTCTCTCACCTCGTGTAATGTAAGTATATTCAGCAGAGTTAAAGCTCAATCTTTCATGGGCATAAAAATAAGCATAAATCTGGAATACGATGATTCGGAAAGGAGTAGTGAACTTTGTTGTTCCTTTGGCCTTTCCCCTTCTATTATTGTGTTCTTCAATTGTGAACACAGATAAAGGTGTGAATGACCTTACTTACCTCCGCCCACGTTTATCTCAGCAGCTGAATTTGCCAAAGGGAAAAGGAACGAAAGGAAGGCCGAGAAACATATGTTAGATTCAGGCTTGAGACAGATAAACATTCTTTTTCTTTGGCGTTGTGCATCTCTGGAGGGACGTATCTTTCGCGAAGCTCTTTTGCCGTGTTTTTGTTTACTTCCGTTGTACTGAGGGTTTTGTCAGTCAGGAAACTTACAGCCTTTCGTGTTTTGTAGTCTAGATTCAGTTTTATAATAACCTGGACCCGCACTGGAAATTTCACCTGATTTGTTTTATATTTGGAGCTTTGTCTTAAAGATGATGTTGGCTCATGGAAATAATCGATCTTCCTTTGCATCAGTATTCTTGGAGTTCTCGGGAAAAATTGTTAACTACATCTGCCAGGTTTTCGCTTGGCCTTTACGAAATTCTTGCCCCTCCCAACTTTGCGAATGGCCATTCATTTTAGCTAGTGTGGGATAATCTTGGGATGTCAGTTTTGGTTTCTCTTCTCATCTGGTTCTGCTGTGCTTATCGTCGTATTCCTACAGAAAAATCCATCCCAATTTTAAATTGCTAGCTTGTCTTTTTCTCCAATATAATCCAATGTACAAAAAGCGTACTTTTTGCAGGACAGTTCAAATATTTTCTCCAAGATTAGAATTGTAATTATCGAATCTGAATTTTCCGAAATTTGAGTTTAAACCAACTTTTCCGTGCAATCATTTTGTATTAGTTTTATACCAACTTTCTATCTTTTAACTACTTACTGATCAACTTTGTTTTTACAATTAATTATCTAACAATTAGCATCAATTTTTTGCGAACTTCCTGTCCAAGATTTCCTTTTGTTCTCTTGCCTGTTTTTAATTTATATATATATTTTTTTGTATTTTTGTTTCTTGTTCTAAGTCTCAATGAAACCACGTATGCGACAGTGACGTGTGTTACATCAAGTTCATTAGGGCCGGCATTGTACCGTTGGAAATTTTCAACGCTTATTTGGGAAAGTTTTTATTTAACAAGCTCATTGTTTTACTTAAGAAAATTATATGAATATATCAGTCTTTCTTAAAGTGAGCATCAATTATTTATTCTAGAAAAATAAATATTAAAAAAAGGAATATTTTTATGAAGAAAATTCAACAATCCGTTTTCCGTAAGATGAGAAGAATTACTTTCATATTTTCATTTAATTAAAAAAGAAATTAGTCGCTCGAAGGACTGCTCATTGATTCCAGAAATGTCTTCAATGGACAGCAAACTCGGAAGTAGGCAGTTAAAAGCGGGTGGAATGAGAAAATTACCTAATTGCTTCTTCCAAAGAGGTGTTATAGTAGGATGACATACTGAAGGACTGTTTGCAATTGATCATCCTACTGTAACTTCGGTGTTTATCATTCTAATTGGCCAAACAGCTGAGAAAGGATTCATTGAAGGCCGAATTGATTGGAGGTCGAAATCTGTTGATGTCCATGAAGCTTTTCACAGTATGAAGTTGACACTTCATTGTGTGTAGAGTGGAAGCAGTGGACTTCAAAATAGTAGGAGAGGGCACACTCACCAAATGGACGCGCGTGAGTGCAGTACAACCTCAAGAAACAGTTTTATGCAGACTGGTTTCTGTCCTCAGCGATGTTGGGTGAAACTGTGTTCTTTTATAGGCCTGTTTCATGTGCTTTAGTCTAAGTGTACTTACTTTTTACATCAGGCATGAATTCTCACGCCTTCTATGACATCAAAGGACAATTTCTGGAGAATTAATTCCTACCTACATAAATTGTAGACATGAAAATGGTCATCTTGACAAGGCTCAGTTAATGACACAATGGTCCGAAGACGTTATCATAAGAAAAGATGGGTATCTTACTCCAACTAAACTCCGAGGACGTTCTGGAGTAGTAAACAGACCCAAATGATGATTTTTGATGTATCAAATTTTTAAAGTTTTTTACAGATTAGAAGTTATTCAAAATATACATTATGAATAGTAGTTTTTGGAGTAAGGGCATTGGCGTTCAATGTTCATAAAAATAGAGAGGAGGCCCCTCGGTGATCTTTGCATAGGGAGCCCAAAAATTCCAGCTAATCCATTCTTCAGTGTCTCGAATTTCATCTTTCATTTGAATATTTTTAATTTTTCAGAAAATATTCGAAATTGTTTGAAATTTTCACACATATTCATGATGGAAGTAATGAATGTTGAACAGAGAAAGATAGTTGGATTCTTCTGCTAAAGTGGTCATTGACCTACAATCGAGGGGACAAGACAGTTAATTATTTCCCCCTCTAAATAGCGATTCCCCGCACTGAGCGAAGGATTATTCATCTAGTGGGAGCATCCTGAACATACTGACAGCTCGCGAGTGACTTTTATTTTTAAGGTGTTGCTTTCATAAGTCGCCAAATGAGTTTTGTAAAACGAGATGTTAAAAATATCGCGTCATTTATAGTCCATCGTTTCGAGAAGCAGCTTTTAAGGTGTGTATTAAGAAGCCTCCAGAGAACCACTATAAATAACGCCGCCACACGTGCTCGCAAACAAACGAGAAAGCATTCGCTGAGCACATCGTTACCTATTTCCATTTCACAGGTGGACCTTTTCCTGCCATATCTTCAGATGAGTTTCTGCCGCGAAGATTTCGCTCTGACGTCACCCGAGGACATGATTGCGGCAATAAAGCAGATCCCTTCCAACAGCAGCAGCAGTGGCGCAGGAAGCCAGAAATGCACGAAATCTTTGTCCTCTTAATAGAAACAACATTTTAATCGACAGGAGAGTACCCTTTTTTTCTAACTACCACCCATGTTGTTAAGGATAACGAAGCTGCACGAGTTTAAAGGCGGACTCGCGAGTCAGCCGCCGTTCCTGGCGATAATAAATATGGATATCCTGCCAGTGAAAAAGTGTTCGATTTATCCCTGGTGGCATTAATTGTAATTGATCGTCCCGCCCACCTGACTGCCTTTGTCAGCCTCCTAAATACCCCATTTCTCATTTCCCTTTCGAGCTGTCACGCGTTTCTTAGAAAACTTCTCCGCCACGATCACCGAGGCCCGAATGTGGGGAGATGTCTCGTGAGGTTCGCTATAATGACAGTCGATAATCACCTTGCGCAATAACGGATTCCTCCCTGCCCTGTGGACGTATGCTCAGGGGAGGCCTCCGTCGAATATTAGCGTTGCCGATGATCTTCATCTGCGGTCGTTCGATTCATTTCCAAATGTTGTTTGCCGCCGTTAGCCTACCGGGAAATTACCGGCGGACATGGTGATTTAAGGAAGCGCTTCCTTAAGGAACCACTCTTAATGCTTCCAACACATTTCTAGACAAAGCAATACCACGCGGTTACAAGCAATCCTCCCTCTGGTCCTTGAGTACTACTGCGTGGAATTATGGGAGTGTGGAATAATATTGTTCCGGTAACCACGCTAAGGCCATGCCTTAATGGCCATTCCTCATTTCTACAAATACATCCTGGATTGTGGGAACTCATTGAGTTTATTGGAAACAACCGAGTTATCGGAACAGCTCCAAATGGAGCTGTTCTAGCTCAGAGTTCATTGACTGGAATCGAAGCTAACCATTTAGCATGATCTTCAGATGGACAAAGAATTAAAATTTATTGTAGAAAAATATTCCATCTGCGCAGATTAAAAATAAAATCCACGGTTCAATCATCAATGTGTTGTGGACTTTTTTTCATGTTCATCGGTCTGTATTTTAGCTTTTGGACAGAATAAATCCGTGCTTCTGCTGGAAATAAAACTTCGATCTGCTCTCTTTGAATACCTAATAGTACCGCCTTAAATCCAGACGCTAACTTTAGTCGAGTGTCAACAAAATTCGCAGAGTTACTTCGAAGCAAGAGGGCAAAAAAAATGGCGAAGCGTTGAATACGTTATTATTACTGAAAAGGCAATTTTTAAGTCGATGTCTGACTTGGAAATTTGCCATGTAACTTGAACACACTTCAAGTACGAGCAGCTCGGAGCAGGCGAGTGTTTCTGTGCGTTGAGAGCGACACAACTTTCTTGATAACTGGAGATAAGAAGAAAGATAGCGCAGATAACAATTCACTCTACTGTCCAGTTATTTTTCTTTTTTACTTTCGTTCTCTCCGAGTTTTCTACTGTAAAGTTTCCCGTGGTTGAAGCGCATGAAAGGATCTACAGGAGATCATTATGTGTCTGGTGGCTTCCATTTCTTTCGCTCCGCACCAAGTGTCGGTGTGTGGTGCGCGAGCCACAGAAAAGTGCATTATTGCCGAAGTCAAGAGCAACATATGGAACAAATAAATCGTCCGCAGCTGCACAAAATGAGTTTTTAATTAAAGGAAAAAGATAGCGGGGATGGGCGAAAAGAACGGCTTTTGGAATCATTAACCCAATTTCAGTGGTAGGTGAGATGTATAAACTCGATTCGCTCGTGGCTTTTGCAAGAATGAGGTAAGATGAAAAGAAATGCCACACTCGGTAATTATAGGTTGTCTTGACCTTTAACCTATTGTTCGGAATCAGAAGAGCATTGCCCCCGGTTTTCGTTACAAGAAACAGGATTACGCATTCGTTGTTAACTGTTGGAGTTGTAAATTTGCACCAGGCATACAAAGGCCATAAGGTGTTAGTGTATTGTTTGTGTGAACTGTGTACTTGGTTGGTTGGCCTTTTCCAGAATCAAAAATATAAATTTCTATGAATGGAAAATGAAAAAAGCGAACCTTGCTCGAGACCGACTAACTTGGCCACAGTTTGAAGATGATCTATAACAGATTTCCCCATCGGAGAAGAAGATTCAAAGTTATTTTCAACAATATATGGAAGAATAGCGATCATTGCACTGTACTATCAGCCCATGCTATTATTTTATGGGAATGTACATTAAAAATGATCGACCATCACTCTGGTTTTGCAAGTTTTTTTATGGTACTTAACCGTCGTGGGGTAGCATGGTTGGCAGACTCGCTGTCCTCCCCACATCGTGTGGAAAATACCCAAGTTCGAGTCCCGTTGATGAGGTGAGGAATTTTTATGGACCTTTTCACTACATGGCCTAGTTAGTCGGTCTCAGGCAAGCGTAGCATGATTTTTCTCCCGGAAACTCAGGTTTTTAATCCAGCAAACAGAAAATCGACCTCGCACACACTCAATTTACAGACAGTACGCATGGAGCAATATGGCTTTTGTCAATGATGCTCCTAAAACCCAACAACAATTTTACTTAAAATGTTTGTCGCTGGACATCTTTCATAAATATTTTCTTGGTGTGCAAAAGGAACCCGAAATAGAGAAAGCTATATTATTTATTTAGATAGGCAGGTCTAAACCAGTAAACTTCGCAGATCAGTGGAAACATTTCTGCGATTTGGTCGATTTCTTTTTAATTATTCCACCGAAAGAAACTAAAACATTGATCTACATTCTCACCCTCTTTCAAACTTCGCAAATATTCGATGAATGTTGTCAGATCAAACAGAATATTCAACTGCGCTAAAACATCGCATTTATTTCGTTGGTTCTCTTTAATATTTTCTACGAATTATGAATACAAAACACGTCTTTCCCAAAGTTGTATCACCGATCGAACTCAAACTGCCTGCCACCAACATATCGTTCAGTTATAATCATTAAGCCATTGATTTCCGGCCGCTGTTACGTGCAAGAACTCGATGTCAGTACTCTTTATGACATATTCCATTTATTTTACATTTATTTTTTATACCGGAGAGTAATATTGGATTGCAGACGGCGCATTTCCTCTTAGCTTTCAAAGTGCTCGGAATTCGATATTTATGAAGAGTTGAAATATGCAAAAAGTGCGCAACTTAGATTTAAATATAATTTCGCTCTTCTCCAAGGAGTTACAGAGATACTCGTTTGGAATAAAATGACCGAGCAATGCATAAGAATCGGAGGTTGAAATCGGTTAATGGCAGCGATGACCTGAGTTGGTTGAAAGCACAGCGCACGGACACATAAGATCGTTTTCTTGGAAATTGTTTCTTTGTATCGGGTGGGATTCTTCATGGTGTACAGCGTAATTTATGCAGGAGAGTTTTAGGGAGATTGTATTCTCTTTCACGTGGCACAGCTATCAGTTCTGAATATTTATTAGTACGGAAATCTGTGGGCCAATTGGTTGTCTTCTGGAATGCAGATTTTCTTGCAGCCTTATGGGCAGCAAGAAAATCTGCATCCTATTTGTATTAACTTCTCCCATAATAATGATTTGAAGGAATTCGTCCAATAGCTGACACTGAAAGGGTTGTCAGCTGTTGGATGATTTTAATGACATTATCAACCATGAAAATTGAGTTCAAGTCATATGACACCTCTACAAAGCGTCGCATAAGAGCTCCTCGATGTCCTTTTATAAAGGGGGTCTCTTTCCATTGAGAAGTGGCTCTTGGACAATGTACGCACTCTCCAAAAAGTATCAGGACACATAGTCGTCTATGACACATTGCCGCAGGTACAGTCCTTTGTTGGGAGCCCTCGGGGCCATCTATAGTCAGAGCCTCTACTTTGGTACTGCAAGAAGATGCACCATAGGATGACTGACACTGGTAGGCTATCGTAAACTTCGGTTTCTGAACCAAACTGACTAATGCATTCAGTGGACCATATCACTTGCTAGTTGGAAGGCTTCCCTATCACTCTACCATTACATTAATGCTCCTAAACTCTACTGAGAGTCATTAAAGGTGGCATGATACAATTCAGAGATTCTAAAAATCGTTATAAAAGCAACGCAAACCAACCATGTTTAATGACAACGTATTATTCCATGTAGATTCAATACTGTGAGCAAAATTTCTTAAGATCAAATGCTTTTATCGACGTAAATTGTGCGCGTATAATGACCAGGGCAGCTAACCCAAAATGCGACATGAATCCAAGTACGTTTTACATTTTTTACCAACTGAATTTTTCTGAAACATACGGATAAATCTTTTCCCTTAAATATATGATAAATAGGAAGATGGACGGCTGACACAGATCAATTGTTAATATTTCAGAAGGGTAAATAAATTATGTCAGAAATAAACTTTTTTTCGGGTGATGTTTTTATTTTTTTTAGCGTATTGACAAACAGATGGGTAAAAAAACCTTGTTACACATTGCCAAGGGAACACACCGAGCAGTAGAAAAACAAACTAGTCAAGCAGTTATAAAGGGCTGAATGTTATTTCTTCTGTGTCTTATGGCAGTGATAAATGACCGAGGCGCTTAGCCGTCTCTCTGCTCGCCATCTTCCTTTCAACTTGGAAATTTTTATTCATGTATTTCATCCGGAGAGCTGTATTTTTCTTACCACCGACTTCTTTACGGGTTTTGTTCTAAACACCTTTGCTTCGCGAAGATATAAAAAGTGATTTGGCCCGAAATCTCTGGGCGACTTTTTAACTTCATTGAAATTCTGCTCGCAGCAACAAAAGCACTCTGCATGCGTGGAGAAAGCTGGACAAATTCTTCTTAATATAAACCAGTTAAGTTTCCCGCACCACCTCGGACCACTCTGGAAGCAGCTTCTCAACAAAGGTGTGTAGTTTATTAAAAGATAGCCGGAGATTCTATTTTTTATGAATAAAAATTCCAGCGAATCACACTTAACATCACGAGCCTCAATGCCTACCGAGTTGCGAGCAAAGACAATCGCAGGAAATGCTACTTATTATTGATCTCTTTGACCCCTGCGTGTGTGCGTGATTTAATTTGCTTCGCTGATAAGGCCACTTTCCACGTCTGCCAGACGTATCTACAACTCGCAATTAAGTAAAAGAAAATACAGTGTAGAAAGCAAAGGATTTTAAAATAATGTTTTTAGAAATAATTTTTTTAAATATATACAGGCCTGAAAATTGTTATAAGGAAACGATTTTTACTAAAGAAGTCAAGTATTGTTACAACAAAAGATCATTCTATAATATTATTGTTTATCATCATTGCAATCGAATATTGTCTTGTGAACTCCTCTGACCCGGCGTATAAACAGAAAATTTATTTATTGTTACAAGGAAAGATCATTGTTTAACGATCATTACACCAAGTATTGTTACAAGAAAAGTTTAACGTTTATTGCAGCCAAGTATTGTTACAAGGAAAGATCATTGTTTAACATTTTATTGTAGACAAGTATTGTTACAAGGAAAGTTTAACGTTCATTGCAGTCAAGTATTGTTTAAAGGAAAGATTAACGTTTATTGCAGCGAAGTATTGTTACAAGGAAATATCATTGTTTAACGTTTACTGCAGCCAAGTATTGTTACAAGGAAAAATCGTTATTTATCGTTTATTGCAGCCAAGTATTGTTACGCGGATATTTTAACTTTCATTGCAGTCAACTATTGTTACAAGAAAAGATCATTGTTTAACGTTCATTGGAGCCAAGTATTGTTACAAGAAAAGATCATTAACGATGATTGCACCAAATATTGTTACAAGGAAAGATCATTATTTAACGTTTACAAGATGGCTGCCAAGTATTGTTACAAGAAAAGATCATTAACGATGATTGTACCAAATATTGTTAAAAAGAAAGATCATTGTTTAACGTTTATTGCAGCCAAGATTTGTTAGAAGAAAAGATCATTGTGTAATGTTCATTGCAGTCAAGCATTGTTACAAGAAATGATTCGTTGCAGTCAAGCATTATTACAAGAAAGGTTTAACAAGTATTGTTATAAGTTAAGATCATTGTTTAACGTTTTTATTTGTTTGATCATTGTTTAACGTTTTTTTATTGCAGCCAGATAGATTATTATTTAACGATAATCACACCAAGTATTGTTACAAGTTATGATCATTGTTTAATGTTTACTGTTGCGAAGTATTGTTGGAAGAAAACGTTATTGTTTAGTGTCATTACGGGGAAGTATTGTTACAAGGAAAAACTATCGTTTGGCACCATTGTAGCCGAGTTATTAGAAAACTGCATAAAGTTCAGTTAGATCTTATTAATCATTATATTAAATAGAAAATCGTCTGTTACAATCGGTTACGCTTTGCTTTGCATATCGACAAAGAACAATACTTTTATTTTAGAGTTAACTCCATTTTATAATGTGCTTTCTTATCGTCTTAATGTGGAAACAAGCGGTATCAGGGACATACAGGAATGAGAAAAAGAGGAAAAAATAAAAACAACAACGAAAAAAAAAAAAAAAAAAAAAGGGGATGGAGAAAAAAAAAAAAAAGAACGTGGAGAGCTTCACGCATCGTAGATGTGTTGTAAACAAGTTGTGACAGGCATTATTCCTTAGCGGCGACAGAAGCAGTCTGGTGGTATGAGCACGAGGAGACGCTGTCGTGTTGCAGGGAGACCAGAGGAATCGTCACACGGCGGGCTTTGTCTGATGAGGTTGCCGTATAACGATCGACTTCCGTACATCTAATGGAGAATATTAGAGCTGCGTAATGAGATTACCCATCCTCCTATATAGCCGCCAGCTGGCAACGTAAACTCATCAGCGCCGCTGCTTCTCTTCCCTCGTCTACGGGGAACAGTCAAGAAAATGAGGATTGTGTTCTTTGCGGGGGTCTGTAATGGGACAGGGTGTCACCATTCGAAATGGTGGATGGAAAATCCTCAGATTACGTACAAAAGAAGATGCTACAATTCGAATTGGATCGTTGCACACAAGGACAAAGAAAGGTCATTGCCAATTTTATTTATTTTTTTGGTAGATAGAAGAAATAATCTGTTGCATTTTGGGAAACAAAGAACACCTATCATTCATTACTAAAGATAGAAAGAAATGAAAAAATTGTCTCCTTTCTCAATCGTCTGCCGATATTCCTCAATCGTCTGCTGAGCATAGCGGTGTATTATTCGTCACGTCAAGCATTAGACAACGTGGAGAAAACTTGTCACGTGACCTCCCCCCCCCCTGATCTGCGACTTCACATGTCCACTTCACTTTCTTAAACCTCGTAACAAAAGGAACGTTTTCTTTGTGAAAACTAAGCCGATAGAGTCACGGACCATTCCACCGTCTTCTGTTTGTTACTTCCGACACACCGTCAATTTTATATTTTGGCGCGCCCTCGTACGGAAAGAACGATTTATGAAACCATTTTATAAACGAAACCCAGTGAAAAGCAAGCTGTATATTGCGGAAAGTATTCTTATCATTTTGGCAGGCAGTGTTTATTACTATCTTTTGTCTTCTGTTTGTTTTTTGCGAGGAGAAGGAAACTTTTGTTCCCCCTGGACATCAGCCACATTCAATCGATCATTTTTAATTACGTACAAAACAGCTTTAATTGTTTCACACGCTTCTGAAAATTAAAATTGTGTAATAAATAATTAAAATTAATCATCACGCGATCCACAACGCTTAAATAAACAACAATAATTACGTGTACCCAAGAAAGAGGTAACTCCTAAGACGATATCTTAAATAGCTATTTAAGTAGGCAGCACAATGGTGTATCAATAATTTCCGTTGCATATTATATTTACATTACTAGCAGCAGAGGCAATTAAATCCACCAAAGAATTTAAAGTATTATAAATCCAATATTATTTTATAAAAAAATAATAGATATATTAAATTAATTAAAAAAAAACAAAGGATAAAGTTGGATCGAGTAATTTCCAGCATGCTCGTTTGTTAGGCCTACTCTCACATGCAATCTTTTTTACACACTCGGTGATCACGTACTGCGAAAGTTAATAAAAAAAAAAAAGTATCTACCATCTTTCTCTCTCTCTCTCTCTCTCTCTCTCTCTCTTTCTTCAACGCATCTTACAAAAATGAATGCAATTTCAGAATTGTACGAGGGATAAAAATCTTTATATCGACTATACTCCCTGCTTACAAATCTTGTTAGCAGTTGGAGGGCACGCGCAGAAGCCTTTTTACACATACTGCTTTGATTATTTTAGCCGTTCGTGTTTAGTTCGCTGAAAGACAGACTAAGATAAGTGTCATAGAACTTACCTTCTCCAAGCACGTCGTGAAATATGTTCGAAGCACATTCCAGTGAGGACGTAGAGGAAGTGATTTCTACGTCCTTGGCATCGTGCCAACACTCAGAGTTAGTAGATTGGACGATCTGTTTGTCAGAAATACGGCCATGATTTATCTAGGTAAGCTATCATTTATTATTCATACTCTATCCGGTTATTGTATAGCAATGAGACGCACGGGAATCATTGCCTTTTCTATCAACTTGGAGCGCGCAGTAAGTGAATTAAAACGTGCCAGGAGTAACTACCTAATTAAGGCTTAAAACAGAATAATATATTTATTTTTTTAAAAGATCAAACTACAAAATAGGCGTTTATCTTTATAAGCGAATAATTATCTCTGTTATGCCAAAATCTTGAATAAATGATGATTGTGGGAAGCCTTAATTTTATAAAATGGCCGGGGATGTAATGATTATTTTTATCGCGATCATTTTAGAGTTAATATACACGAATAAGTACACACATTCTTCTTCTAAATGTTTAGATACGCGGCCATGTTTGTGTTTGGGAAATTGACAAGAAAACAACAATGAATTCGACGACAATGAATTCAATCGTAATTGTTTGTTTCAGCTGATAGAAAGCATTGTTGTTTTCGTCTGTAATTAATAACAATAATAATAAAAAACACGTGTTGTTATCACCAACAAATAAAAAGCGCGTGTTCAAGCTTTTATCTTTGTCTCGTGCGAGCGCGTTTTGTTTGTTGCCTTTTCCATTGTTACTTTCACGTTCAACATTCCATTGTTGTAAAATACGTTTGGTCATCAATATTCTCTTATCTAGGATACAGTTTATTGTTTACGTGTTTTTATTGCTATTCTGCTGGGTTTGTTTGAAGCGTTTACGTATCTACGATTAGCTCTTCCTTTTTCTAATTAGAAATTGCGTTTGATAAAGTTTATCGCTACAATTTACAAATATGGACGAAATAATTCCTAATGGAAGTTTTAAGACGCCTATAAGAAATAGTATTTTGATGTGAAACATCCTTGGGGACACCTACAACCGAATAAATCCGATCGGTCACGAAAAATGCGTCAGGAAGTGACGTCATCTGCGTCTTCTGCCAGAGACGCAAGATCCAGTAGCCTAAATTTGATTGTAACCATTTGTGGAACAGTATGATTACAACGTGTATTTGTCATATGATTGCAACAATACAAATATTTGTCAACAATTTATTTTTTCGTTTCGCATTTTCGTTACATTCCATTGTTATTTCTTAAAGTTTTTTTCTCTCTCTCTGGATCACATGATAACATTACGTATATGAGCGTGGGTGGATGAAATAGTAGATAGAAACTCCACTTTCTAACCAAGTGGACCAGATATTGTAAAACGATGTAGGAAACTTTATTTAAACTCCATCTTGGGCTTCCATCGTTTGGCTTTGTGGACTACAGGAAAGACGAGAAGCAGTTGTGTCTTCCGCATCAATTTCGACTTTCTTCCCTTTGACTGAACGCGCAATATTTCACTTGTGAAGGAGGAAAAGTTTCAGTGAGTTTTCTTCTTCGGTTCCGTAGTTGGCGCTGTGCCAAAGCGCTGATCACCAGAAAGTAGGAACGCAATATAGTTAACCCTTTCACTCCTTAACTACCCACACACCAAAGATATGAGTATTCAGTTATCTGAAATTGCCTAAAAATCGTTTAAAAATTTTTCGTTGTTTTTGCTCATTACAGAGAGACCAATTGATACAATCGTGTATCTTTTGGTAGAGAGAAAGACGAATCTCGTCTGCGTATTGAGCTGAACTTTGTGCTCAGGAATTATACACGCCAGCCGGTAACCTTCCTTAAGCGATAGCCCAAGTTTCACTTTGAAAAAAAAAAAAAAAAAAAAAACAAACGAACAAACTGTTATTCACGTCGATAACTGTTTTCAATCAATCCATCATCGGCTGGTAGATATGACAACATTACTAAGTAGAGCGTAATGACTTGGCAGACCATTCAGGACGCTGACCTTACGGAGAGGCTCCGTTTCGCTTTCACATTGATTGTTGCTCCCGGTTTAGACAAAGAATGGACGGGAAGGCACTGACAAGCAGCAGACGTGTCTATTATTATCGGATAACAAGACATCCGTGAATCGAAAAAGAGGCTTACACACGGATATGCGATCGCAGTTTGCTGTAAACTCTGTTTACAGACTTATGCGTCTTCGCCGAACATCTACACTGGATTTTAAGCAGACGAAACGAATTCTTAAAGGAAACAGATACAATCCATTTGTGAGCAGAAGATAGAATTTTGTATTATTGTTGAGTTTTATAAAAAATGAATCGTTGCGTTGTGTTTCGTGCATTGCTTTATCTTTTGGCAATTATAACGTCGTTTGCGTTTCAAATTGAGAGGAGCACCCAAAATTTTTGTGCGTTGAGAAAGGTTGAGCACTCGGACTTTCTGCGTTGGTAGCGTTTCCAGCCAGAACAAATATATATTATAGAACTATGTTCTTGGGACAGCTTTGGCCCCCTTCCTCCTGTGGGTACCCATTGAAGTGATGCAAAATTTATTTTTTTTTTCGATATTGCCTTATATAAAAACTGCCCTTATAGTTAACTGCAGATTCCATTGAATACAGGCATATACACTGATGGGTAGGTGTATTAGGTGCACTTAACCTTCTAATGAAATAGAGCGCTCCTTTGATAGCATCGTGTGTTCGTATCATGAAATATGAAGCTGGCGAGCAGATATGTAGGGATGTATGTGTGGAAAGATTTAAGTGACTTCGGATGGTAATCGGCGCCATGACTTTCTGAAACTGCAATTCTGCTGAGGTTTTCATCCAAGACTGTGTCTTGGTGTACCGGTATTGGTCTTACAACCAAATAACATCCATCCGATAGGATCCTATGGTCGGAAACAGCTTGTTGATGAGAGAGGCCAATGGAAGCTGACAAGACTTGTGTAGAGTAATAGAAAGGCCATAGTCAGCCAAATAACAACCCACTACAACAGTGGTAATCAAAGAGGCATTTCAGAACGCAACACTCGTACCTTGTCACAGATGAGGAATCGGAATCGGAACTGAACCGGGTTCCACTCCTCTCAGCAGAATACGAGAAGATGCGGTTTCAGTGGGCTAAGGAACACGAACACTGGACAGTGTAGAATTGGAAGAGCGTTGCCTAGACAAAAAATCCTGGGTTGAACAGAATATTGCTGTTCCCCCTCTAATGGGTTGAACAGAATATAGCGAAAACAGCAGGAATCCATTGATTTAGAACCTCATTCTGCAAGATGAAAACAACGAAGGATGGTGGTAACGTTTAATTGTCAGAATGTTTTTGCGTTGTACACTTGGCCGCTTGACACCAGTGGAGTAACGCTTGGATGCTACAGGTGGTCTCGAAATTGTTTCTGACCAGAGCTTCTATTCATGGCTGTGTTGTATCCATATGAGAATGGGTACAGGGTATGAGAATACGACAATAATGAATCTTCAGAGAGGACAATGTGCTATGTTATAAGAGCAGAATTGTTCCAGGAACATGACAGTGAATTTAGTCTATTACAGTCACCTGTCCGGTCACTAGATCCAGCTAAGCACCTGTTCGATGAGGTGGAAGAAGGTCTCATTGGAGGTCAACAACTACTCAATTTGGAAAGCAATTGGGCCAACATCGACCAGCATCCCTATGGTACATTTTTGAGAAGTCTTTCAGTTCATGCCACGACTACTAAAGGCTGTTCAGAGGGCTAAAGAGGATGAACTCGTTATTAGGTAGCTGTACAGTGGTTCCAAAATCTTAAGCAGATACCACAAGTTGGAGCGTATTGCAGGAACCAGTTAAAATATTTGACTGCATTTTCGCAAGCAGACGATGGTTAACGAGTAATATAGATTGGTTTGTTAGTCAACAGGGCTTTCCCTGACTGCAACACAGGACTCTTAATGATGGTGCGTCATGCTGATATCACGACAGTTGATGCCCACCCAAATGCTTGGTTTAATTCAGAAATGAATTTCATCTAATCCAGGGTTTTTCAGCTCATACAACTTGCAAACTGTCGTAAACTTTTATAGACACCTTGACGCAATATAGCCTAAGACTCTGATGCGTCATTAAACCAAATCATCGTTATCAAAGCTAGCATCACTTGAAGACATTTACTGAAGGGCATTGAACTCTGGTTCATTGTGTCTTCCCCACGCATCTTGCAACAACGCCTACTAACCATCGTTCTCTCCAACTGGTCTTTCCCACTTTGCAGATAGGGATGAGGTCATTGCTCGTTTTGGTAACCCTCTGGATATTTATATTCTGAGTGAGTGTGTAGAAACTAATGGCTTAGCAGGAGAGTATTATCTAATGTTATAAGGAGAATGAAGGCCATTTATTACGGTGTGATCTTCTCTTCACTCTCCTTTTTTTTTATACCTCTGTAGTAGTCCGCAAGAGGAGTCTCGGTACGCTTCCATCCTGTATATAGCAAATTATTCTCTTGAGTTCACAATTGAGAAAATTAATGACTCAGGTACAATTAAGCAGTACACAGTTCCTTAAAAAGAAGATCATCGAGGCTTCCACACCATTTAAAAAGTAGTCTGGTGTCGAATCCATAGGAGACGAGAAGGATGTTTATGGGGAGAATTTTTCTGAGAAGAATCCGATGGTTTTTGTGGCGTTTTCTCCAAGAAACTCAGGTTTTCATCCCGAAACTCAAACCAGCCACTGAACGTACTTTACATACACATTGATGCCTTGTGACTTTAGTTTCCTTGGCAGTCTACGGCATCTCTCTATTTTTCTAAGATTTCTCACTGTTTTCTTAAAGAACTCAGTCCACATAAAGTCCTACTCCAAAGCCAAGAACCGCATTAAAGCCAAAGTGAAAAAGTAACCGATTTTTTTGAAATTTTCACTGCACCTCACAAAAGACGGTGTTGATAAGATGTCACTGGGTAGGGTGTTAGCGCGTTGTCGTCGATCGTGTAGGATGGGGGAGGTGAGGGGGTTGATGGAGAACGTGTGTGCGCGCGCGCATGCTGTGTTTGTTGCTCCAGTTATTGCCCAGATGAAAAGTAACGCTCATTAAAGAGATCTGACACGGTCTACTGTGACGTCTTAGAAGAAGTACCTGAGGATGTATTACCGGGACTTCTCCAGCTGTTTCTTTCTGCCTCCTAATCCACCCTGAGTGCTCTCCTAATGTAGCTAAAAGCAATAAATGGCAATAAAAGGAAATAATGACATCTCCCGCGTTTGGCTCGTGCAGCGAGCTTCTGTTCCCTCATAGCAATGTGTTTCTTTAGTGTAAGGCCAGAACTTTCACCGCTGCAAAAGAATAATCTCTTTACCCTGTGTCTGTCCTTTCATTCCAAAGCTCAAGATTGTCTTTCTCCTCCACAACGCGATGAATTCTATTTTTTCTGTCTCCTTCCTGTTTGGGAGAGAAATAACACGGAGACACCGAGTTTTGTTATTTTTTTTGTCCCCCCTTTTTCAGTTCGCTGTGTATCGCCTTTTGGAAGGTGTTGGAGATGTCTTTGTTGTGTTGTGTTATAAACTTCTTGAAGAAACTTCGTCTTTCACCAATTACGTGAGTGACAAATCATTGTCGGGAGCCTTTTCATTCGTGTGTGAGGATTAATATTTTTCTTCTTCTTCGAGTGTGGACTGGCAGGAGGGGGAGTAACTCTAAACAAAAGTACAACCACAACCACTATCTGGGATTTACGAGACCTTCCATCGTATTAAATTAAGTAAACAATAGCTGAGAATATGAAGAGAAATTGTGAAGAAACTTTCTTAAAGAATTCAACGAAAGCTACCGATCAAGACTCTGTCACAAGAAGTTTTTGATGGAGTTTTATAAACTCTAATCATTTAGAAAGCGAAGTGGACTGTGTGAACTGTTAAAGCTGCTGTTTGATTGGCTGATTATCTAATCGCAGAATGATCTGTTTTCGCTTTATTGACTCTGATATTCTAAATACTTGTAATGATGGTCCTTCTATCCAGCAATCAGCGAATTATTCAATCTCGGGTGAAGATTGAGTGGTTTTAACGGCGCTTCATGACCTTAATTGCCTCCACTCATATTCTAAAACGAATGAACAAAGCCGATCTTGGTTTACTAGAAATAATGGTTAAGAAGAATCCCTCTTTTCAAGGATCTTCTCAGTTGAGTACTTGTCCACTGTATGTTGACTATAAGCATTGATCTTTCTGTGGATTTGCACTTGTGAAATTGTGTTTTTTGGTCAGCCAAACTACTGCGAGTGTTCAATGTATGCAGGAAGTTAGTTTCTGTTCAGTCCCCCTTGATAGAGATCGCCAAGTGATACTCGAAATAATCGATGAAAACATCATAAATCACACCAGACATAAGAAAGGTGAAGAAGCCTTCAAGGACAAAGAATGACATCAACTTAGAGGAAACACGATGGGCAATGTCATGACTCTACGAAGTCCCAGAATCTGGTTTATGAACTGGAAAGCAAAAATAATAAATTACTGAAACTTAGTAGTTTTTTCATTGATTCTTGTTTAAAGAGAAGAAAATAAAGTTCTAATTTTCTTTAATTAAAATTTATTTTAATCCTCAATTTGTGTTCTATTGAAATCCATCAAATCTTGGAATAAATGTTGATATGACAATATTAATACTATTGTCGCACTGAATCGTCACTTAAGATGAGTGAACAGATGGAAATATGGTGTTAAAATCTCATTCAGTATCTCTTAGTTGCTTTAACTACAACTTCCACCCGGGTGATAGAAAACCATTTTCTCTTAGAGTGGTTTGTTTCTTCTTTGTATGGAGGGATTTGGCGTTAGATTAGCTCGAAGTAATGACCACCGCATTCATTCATTTCAGTCGGTGTTCTCTGAAGCTCTGTAGTGTCCACTAGACGAACATGCTGCTTTTCCATTAATATAAGTCGGGACTTCAAGGGGTTGCCGGAGGTTGGAGCTCAAGACAGAAAATTAACTCGCTTCCATTCTCTAATGGCAAGATAATGACTTTCATGAAAGATGGAAGAGGATAAAAAAGTGGTAATGGAAATGGAAACAAAGTTCAGTTTGGAGAAAACACACACAAATTGTTGTTGTAGGGTTTTAGGGGCATCAGCGACTAAGGACATATTGTTCCGTGTACATTGTCTGTAGATTTCGTGTATTCTGAGGTTTATTTTTATTTTGCTGGATGAAAAACCCGAGTTTGTGGGCGTAAAAACCATGCTACCCTCTCCTGAGATCGACTAACTCAGCCACATT
The DNA here is from genome assembly GCF_048544385.1 of Mastigoproctus giganteus. Lineage (NCBI taxonomy): Eukaryota > Metazoa > Arthropoda > Arachnida > Uropygi > Thelyphonidae > Mastigoproctus > Mastigoproctus giganteus. Next base: position 67,431,059 of record NC_143581.1, read on the forward strand.
GTGAAACACACAAATTGCAATCATCTTCAGAAATTTTATTCATTGTATGTACACTTTTCGAGAAATATTAAAATTTATTTTTGTTAAAAAATGAATCTACTCTCCCTGTACATTATCGCATATTTAACTGAACTTCAAATTACATTTTTTTTGAAGATTACTCGCTCTTCTAATCAGTTGTGTGTAGTTCTCTCATTAGTGACGAACAGTAATCTAGCATCGCCGGGTTCTATCTTTGATAACGTTTTTCCATTTCCGAATTATCTTGGCAAAATCTCTCCCGTTGTTCATCACTGATATTCCACAATTCTCGAAAATCAAAATGAGAATGAAAGAATGTAAAAATCCCACTATCCCGTAGATTAAATCTCTTCGATTTTATTGAAGCAACGTTTTTAATAACCAGAAAAAAAATATTTGCTTTTAAACTTGATTTCAACCATCACCATTCAATTTTGGGGTCAATGCCCAGGACCAAAGATGCCCATTTGAAGAAACACGATCTAAACTTTCTCTTGACTGCGCAACATCTCTCACTGTCTCTTTAGAATAGATCTAAAGTAAGTTGTTAGGTGCGCCTCTTTCTGTTTTATCCAAATTGAGTCTTATTCAAATCAAATGGTTGAAATTCTGGCATCCATATTCGATAACCATAATTTGTTCAAGTTATATTGACTTGTTGATCAAAATGACTCCTCCTAACGATCATATTGTTGGTCTTTTAAATACAATAAGATTTTAGCTTCATGGCCAGGTTTTATTGCTTATGAAACACGCGTGTGTTAAGCGCCAAGGCAATTAAGGCGATAGCCTGTTGTGTCTGTATATTGAGTGTAATTCTATGGTCAATTTGGCTGTTTGCTGGATGAAAATCACGTAACTTTTGTTGGATGAAAAAAAAAAAAGCCCATAAATCTCCTCGCGTCATTGGTGGGATTCGAATCCAGACCTTTTTCGCCCGGTGTGGGGGAGAACGGTGATTATATCCATGTGAGGAATATGAAACATATGGGTAGTGAGTAGCATAGATGGATAAGTAGCGCTCAATCATTTTTTAAGTTTCTATTGCCACAGGTAGTTCAACATATATGAGGAATCCCCACACTGGGCTAAAAAGGTCTGGGTTCGAATCCTGCCAATGACACAAAGGATTTTATGGACTTTTTTCACAACGTGAGATAGTCTTTCTCAAGGCATCGTCGCTTGATTTTTCATCCAGCAAACAGCCAAATTTTGTTATTAACCTGAGTTTGGAATTATGGACGTAAATAATCAAATGTTATTAAAAAGAGCAACATTTGTTTTTATCAGTATTATCTGTGTTGAAGAAGAGTTATGTCTGTCACTCTTGGAAGTTTTTTTAAGGAGGAATACACGAATATTGGGTTACTAAATAGAACTAAATATCAACTTTTTCCCTTTCCTATTATTGCAAGACATACGAAGGAGCATTTTGGGTCCTTTATGTGTCTTCTAGAACGGGGAACATCTCTGACAGTACAGATGATGTTACGTTGGCTAATAAGGTTGATCAAGTTACCTCCTGGGGCTCCTTCTGTATGAAAGATCTTCAGCTTAATGAGCGTTCGTGTGTCGTAATCCGAAGTTGACTCTTCTGGTTGATTGCAATAATTAGGTGGATGTTCAGTGATCTAAATAATAGACTCATTGTTTTTTTTCCTTCATGATTATGACTTATGGCTGAAATATTACATTACCAGAGTTACAAAAAAGAAAATAAAAATAAACAGCACCAGATATGCGTGTGCTTCAAGCTGCTATTGATTTCCTTTTCCTCTTCGGTGAGTTCAATATCCACTTGTCAGTTGCTCAATCTCACGGAGAAAGGACACGAAATAATCCAATAAGAAATAATGCGTATTTTGTATCCAAAGACAGCGTTAGTTTTCTGAACCTTTCTCATGGTCTGATGCCAGTTTGTTTCTTCTGCGTGCTTGTAGGTACGCGCAAAGTATTAATAGGAAATTCTGCACATCTTTCCCGGATTTTGTCCAACAGGTTCTGGGACCAGACTCGATATTTGTAAAATTTACTATTAAGGAACTTGCAGGCAGTCTACTGATTGTTGAAATGCCATCTGATGTCAACTTCCATGAACGAAATCTTTTGACTTAAAGAATCTGCTGAAGTCCAACTCAACCAAAACGTGAAAGAACCATTTCGGGAATTATAAATAAAATCAAACGTTTATGGTTTTGTCGGATACGAACCATATTTAGAATTTTTCCAGGAAAAACATTTCACCAAAAAGAAGAGCGTGTGCAAAATAACATAAGGGCCAATCTAATACTATTACTCGCTTAGTATTTAGAAACCAGGCGTGACTACTCCAACCACCTTTGGCCGCTAGAGACAGTTCCTTCGCTGTCGGAGCTATCAACAGTGAGCCGTGTTCGTAATTCGTCTCCATTTCCCACGAGCTTTCCTCACGTACCAATTTTCGAGCGATTGTTACGTTGTGCCTAACATTTTAGAGGCTCCACCGAGCAAATCGATGCATCTCTGCTTCGAACAGAATCAGCTGTTTCCGGAAAGAGTGCGCATTAGTTAGGATGTAATAGGATGGAATCGGAGAGAGAGAGAACGTCGCGCCCCCTGGTGGCCACAAATTGTATTTGATGTTTTCGTTCGCTCTCTCACATTTGAGCCACCAACAGAGGAGGCGGACCCGCGTGTTAGAACAGGATGGCGTTTCCAATTAAAAATAATCCGAGTTCATTTTCAATTAGCAGTTTAACGTTTGTTTTAAACGTCTTAGAATCGTTTACAGTCGATTCCTTGTATCTTTTAAATATCTCTTCAACAGGAGCCATAGCAGTTTTAGTCTTATTGTTAGTTGTTTCTAAAAAAAAAAAGCGAATTTGTTAACTTCTGTTATCTTCTGTTCCATTAATGATTCGCCCTCATGCAAAAGAGAAAGGAGAGTTCTAAGAACGCACACGTCCAACTTGCAGACGTAACAGGCTTTTTGTTTTTCTTCGTCTGGCATCGAACAAACAGGACGACAACATTAACAATGTGATTAGTATGATGCAACAATATAATTGCCTAACAGCAGATGAAACTGAAGCCATTCACTGAAATCACGTTTGTTAGGAAGTTATATTGTTATTTTATTAACTATCTTGTAGCATCAGACATGCCGGGAGGAACCTTAATGAAAAAAGAAGACACCCTTCAGTGTTCTTGAACGTCATATTTAACCATTATAGTAGGCAGAAGCTCTTTCGATGGAAACCTGATTGAGTGACCTTACATGACAGGGAAGAACGTTATATCAAGAAGAATTGTCGATAAATTTATTGGGGAAGGCATTACCTTGCTAGAATATCGTATCTGGGATGAAGCTTTGCTGAAGGAATTCAACGAAGTTTCTCTTAGCAATTTGTAAACAGATCAGGCGTCACAATGTTGGTAATCGATCTGTATTCTGTGCCTGGGATAACGAAATCTATAGTAACAAAAGGCAATTGACGAATCCTTGGATATCCAGTTCAAGGATTCGTCGATTGCCTTGTGCTGACTTACGTACTGTCTTGAGATTTGAGCTGATCCAGTCAGAGGAAGACCGGGTATCTTTACGATTTTCAGAAAGCTGGTATTGTTGGAGCGTGTTTAGCCGGAACCACAAATAGGAAATCGAAGAAAGTTACTGGTATACCCGAAGTAACCATCTCCAAAGTATACAATGAGTGGAAGGCGAATGGAAAATGTAGTTCTAAAAGGAAGAAATGCGATAGAAAATCGGTAGTCCAAGAAAGGGGCCGCAGGAATTTAAAACGAATTATGAGTCACAATAGAAGGCCCAGTAGGCAGCAGATGACTGAAAAATTCAATTTAGGCAAAGAAAGACTCATTTCCAACCGAACTATGCGGCGGAGGGTGAAGAATTTCGGATTTGGTAGTCACGTCTGGTTTTTTTTTCTTGTTTTAGACGAATCAGCAACTTAGGCCGTATTGCGCCATATATACTGTCTGTAAATTGCGTGTATTCTGTGGTCGATTTGACGTTTGCTGGACGAAAAATCCGATTTTCCGGGAGAAAAAACCACGCTACCCTCACTTGAGACCAATTAACTCAGTCACGTTTTGAAAAAGGCCCATAAAAATTCCTCCCGTTATCGACAGGACTAGAACTCAGGTCTTTTCCACCCAACATGGGAAGGACGGCAATCCTACCAACTGGGCTACTCAAGAGGGCATGGCTGGAGGTAGTATTATGGTATGAGGTAAGCTCTGTTAAGATTGGGTACCCTTATATTGCCAGAAGGTGGTGTTACCTTCAATGAATATCTTCCTTTTGTATCGGAACAACCTCACCCGCCAGAGCTCCTTTTTGTTACCCGGATGAAGACGGATTCTTTCAAGAGGAAAATGGAACTATCCACCGTGGTTCTTGGAACATTCCCAAAATTTCCAGCATCAACTAGATTCTCTAGAGCGGAATCCAGTTGCCAATATCTGGAGTATTAAGGGGAATAATGAGAATATTATTATTAATGTGGGGACTAATGACATTAAGCATACACGATCTGACGATTTGTTAGACATATATAAGACCACACCTGAAGAAATGCCACGAGTTAGATCACAATGTCTGTATGTCTGCAATTCTGCCCAAGCATGATAGGAAGGATTATATGCTGAAAGCCTTGGGGATTAACTCAAGACTGGAAGGACTCTGCAAGGCTTTTGGGGGGAAATTTCTTGTAGGTAGAAGGAATGTGTTTTGTAGAGACGGGATACATTTAAACAAAGGTGGTGCGAGAGTTTTTGTCCGTATTATTGAGGATACATTAAAGGTTCAGGGAAACTGCTAGTATTGGCGGACAACGGTAATATAGATAAGCGTTTATCTGATAATATCGGTTAAAGTTACAGAGCAATTAAAAGTACTAAAGCCTATAACAACTACAAGATGATCTGCAATAGAGCCACAGAAAAGGTTAGGCTGGCAAAGACAGTTTATGAGAAATCGCTGGCAAAGATGGGGGGGATAAGGAATTCTTCACGTACATAAATGCAAAGAAGAGAAGAACAAACCAGATTGGACCCTTATTAATGGACGTGGAAGATTATTAGATACCCCAGCTGAACTCAGCAGTTACTTTGCATCGATATTTACAAATGAAAAACCCATTGAGGCTAATTATGATTATTCCTCAGATTGGGTTGATGTAAGAAGTGGGGTTCCCCAAGGATCAGTATTAGGACCATTGTTTTTGATTTTCATAAATACATCGATGAAGCGATAGAGGGCGTGATGTCTAAATTGCAGATGATGTAAAGATTGGTAGAGTAGTTAATGATCGCCGCAAAGCAGAGCTTCTTCAGAATGACCTAGATAGACTTCAGGAATGGTCAGAAAAATGGCAGATACGTTTTAATCCAGCAAAGTGTAAGGTATTACACCTGGGGAACAGTAACCCCAAAATAGGTTATACACTTGGGGGAGGGGGGGATTGAACTAAAGCCGGTAGTGGAGGAAAGGAACTTGGGGAAGGCCCACGGTGTCCTATCGATGATCTATCGAACTTTTGCAAGTAGATACAGGGACGTGATAATCCCATTATATAAGACTATTTTTAGACCACATTTGGAATACTTTGTTCAGGTATGGAGACCGCACCTAAAGAAAGACATCGAGCTTCTTGAAAGGGTGCAAAGACGGGTAACTCGCCTGGTGAGATCGGCAAAAGGGCGTCCTTATGAAGAAAGACTTCGAATATGATGGAAGAATATCAGATCTGGAGCTAGACTCCCTCATTAATTTGGATAAAGGATGGCCTACTAGATCTTGATAAAAGTTTATAATTTTGTTGATCAATGAGCGTAAGAGCTTTATTGATTTCTCCTGATTGGCAAAAGAATTATTAAAGCTCAAACCTTTGCTGAATGGCGGAAATATTAAAACCTGGCACTTGTTCAGTTGTTGCCTTTTAGGTCTCCCAAGCTTTACTAGTATCAATCACATTTAGTAGCATCTGTGAAGTTATATTCTTTTTTCAGAAAGAAATGATACTTTGCCACCGAAAATAAAGCCGAATAATCTCTCTCCTGTTTCAAAATGTACTGCAGCCTTGGTTTCTCGAAGAACATTGCGTACGATGTTCGAATCAAAGGGGGAAACTATCGTAATGGTGAATCTTCCTTCCTTTCTTAAAGTCTTTTTCTTTCTTAATCGTTTCAGATTGTTCGTCGCTTTACTTGGAATGATCTGAAAGGAATAAACTGTAGTCCTCACGTGTATTTTGATCTACACTGGAAGAAAACCTTCAGATTAACAGCAAAAAACCGCTTCTCTTATTTGATACTACCACTATCTTGAGATTAAGCTCTGAAAACAATTGGGTGAATCTGCTATTGATTTATTTCACCGACAAATGTATTGACCACTTAAACGTTTTCTTTTAATTTTAAGATATTCGACTGAGAGAGGGCTGGTAAAAGAAAGGAAGGGATGAAATTATAGACGCTGTTAATATCTGATGGAGGGTAACTGAAACGCGATATGCTGACCGCTCTTCTATCGTGCTTTCAGAAACAGAAGAGCAAGATGGTAGGTAAGATAACCAACTTTGATTCTTACAAGTAGATGGACAATCATTTCTTCGAAGGGTGCATGTAAGGACGCGGCAATCGGAAAGTGTACGGTGGACATCGTAAAGAGTTTAGTAGCCTTTCAGAAGCGCCTTACCCGTTAAGTAATTAATTGGTATCTCAAATGAATGATTAATAGAAATCAGTCTTTGGAGGAAATGTAGTGCGCAAGAGACGAATACGGTTGTCATGGTTACAAGACGTGGAATATACTGAGATGGAGAGCAGAAGAAACGGAAAAATTAAGATAAGGAAGATTCTTTATTTAAAGGGGCAAAAACGAGCATGATAGGTAGATGGCAGCACCATTAAAAAATATGCATTCAGTGGTAACATGTAGATGAGAGAGAATAGGGTGTAAAGACCTAGGTCTGCTACAACAGGCGGTACGGTATGTGGTCACACAGTGTGCCTTTCCATTCGCCAGAGAGAAGAAAGAATGGGACAGCTGGAATCGACTGTTTGACAAATCGTATGCCAATGGAAGGCAGACAGCAGCGCGATCATTCATCCCAAGCCAGGTAAATTACCATTAATGATCTCCAGAGCATGCCGAGAGTTGAAACCAAAAGTGAGAAGAAATTGCGAAGGCACCTTTAATGTGCTGACTTAGAGACATTTGAGAGAAGTGTAAGTGTACTTAAGGTCAAGCTGGTTTGCTAGTTTGTGATGTGTTACAGTACGCTGTAAATGCCAGAGATTTAAAAGTGTGTGGGTCTTGGATCGTTTAGTGTCGTGTACCGTTATTCTTCTGGTAGTTTAGCCCCTGGACCACTGTTGGGGCCCAATGTTTCCGCACGTACGCCCCGTGGAGGCAGACCAGGAACCCAGTAGCTTATATGTACTCTAGCAAGTCCTGCTACCTAATTTCCTGAGAGTGAGATTTCAGTGGCTAGAACCTAAAAAAAAAAGTCTGCTAGGTTGGAGGCCAAAAGTCAATGGGCGAGGTTCAATTTGCACGGTTAAATTTTGACGTGTAGGGCATACGCTAGTGTATTGACGGAGTGGAGGAGGGAGACTGAAGGCTGGGAGGAAAGTCAGAAGAATGGGTGCGATAGAGAAGATGCTCCCAGTTAATGACAGTGGGGCTGGCCCATGCTCCACTAGAAAGAAAAGAGGGCGGCAAGGGGGAGAGGGCAGGAGTCTATCTCCTTCCCTCTGCCAGGAAAGGGGAATAAAGGTACCCAGCAAGGGAACAGGGTACTGATCGCCAAATAGCGCATAGGCAGCAAGGCTGCAGTTGGTCGAATCCGATGCGTTTCCTTTAAGTCCGGTGACATCAATATCATGGTCTGGCCAAAGGTAAGACAATGTCCCTTTCCACAGGTCAGTCCCAGATAGTGGTCGCTATGATGGATCTCCAATAACGCATGTGCAGCAGAGCTGCTATCTGAGCCAGAGTCTGTTGTAGGAATCCAGTAATTGGGTCAAGTTCGGTAAAGATTTCCTTTTTAGGAGTTCAGGGTCCATTCCGAGTTGTAGTCTTGTTAGGGATTCGCTCTTTCTTTCCGAAGAGTATCCAATCCTGATTGTTGATTGGGTTACGTTTAGTTTTCTTTGACGGTTTTGGGGTTTGGGGTTCCAATTTGAGTTGTAGGCATTGTCCAGAGCTGCAATTATTCTTCGAAGAATGTCCCATTCTGGTTAATGGTCATTTTCTGTTAGAGGAACAGTGGCATGGAGAATGCAACTCGTTCCAGTCACTTGCTAGTTTGTCAGCGCGTATCGGGTTCCTCTTCTCGCAAAGGTGTCCTGAGTGTATTTTGTGAGGATTTTGTATTCATAGTGTGAGTCCAAAAGGTGATACTAATGATCCTGTGAGACGTATGTCAATCTCGTGTAGAATAATCCCCGCAGATCTTCGTACCTTGGACACTGATACATAAGATGTGACCAGCTCTCAACATCTCCGCAGGTGCAGCGTAGGTTATCAAGGAGCCCTAGCGTGGTGAGCTTGTCATTGAAGGGCCCATGGTCCGTTAGTAGAAACCTAAGTGCCCGTCCCAGCTGAAGCCAAGCTGGTGATTTTTGGTAGACCTTGTCAACGTATGGTAAAAATCTCCTTGTGACCTCCCCCTTGGTGGAAGCCATCCATCTGTTCTGCCATTCTTGTTGGAGGTGTTTTTGTAGTCGCAGTTTTTCCATGCTCTTTCCGTTTGGAATGTGATTGGGATCCCTTTGGAGTAGTAGTAAATTAGGCCGAGTCGGAGTACCTCCAGGTCCAATGGGAAGACACCGAACAGCACCTGGAGGACCTCCGTGCTGACTGTGTTGCAGGTGGAATCACTGTGAGTAAGATTGACCGATGGGTTGATTCTAGTGTTCTTCTATTGACGACCATAGTGGTATTGTGATACCAAATAGCGGCCGCGTAGGCGATCATTGGAATAAAAGTGGTCTTGTAATACATCGTCAGGACGCGTTTTTTGAGGCTCCAGTCGCTGCACGTGATCATTGCAACCATGGCACAGTATTTCCTTATTTTGTTCCTGACGACTTGACTCTTTATTTTGTTTCCTACAACCTGACATTTGAGAGAAGTGGGTTACTACGCGAAGTTCAACAACCATCAGAAAACGCACTCATACAATGGGTTATTAGAATCGCAACAGCTGCTTGCGAGCCACATCCCTCTCCCAGAAGTATAGATCACCGCATATCCGTATGCATTGAATGGAAGCATTGAATATAGTGTGTTATGGAGGGCACCACCAATGGTTTCCCACTTCTGCGTCAAGGTACTTTGTGAAGAAGTAAAAATCTCTGTAAAAGGAATGAAACAAGGAAATAGTGAAGAAAGGTGGGTCAGAATGTAGAAAAATAAGAGTATGCCACGGAGAAGGTGCCCTACTAGAGATGGAAACAGGAGGAGTGGGGAAGGGGAAAAACAAGCTTGTGGGAAGAGATGCTCCCATGGGACGCCATATGAGGCCCATTGGCAGGCAACGATCCTACCACAGATGTAGTTAGCAATTTATCTCATCTCGGAAGGAATGAGCAGCTGAAATTATCCGGAAAGGGTTACTCATTGGTCCTACCCCCAGAAGGAGTTTGGGTCACCCACACCACAGCTGAGTGTCAGCGAGAATCGTATCCCAGTTGGGGTTAGCAGGAGAAGGATCCCTGGATTTTTGATTCATTTTCCAGGATGTCTATCCAACTAGTCAGCTTGAGTCGTTTGAAGAATCTCCTGCTGGAAAGCAAGTCTGCAGTCAAAGACTGTTTGGGCGAACCCCGTGAAGGCAGCATATTGTTGCTTTCTAGAAGAACCAGGTGTTCATTGTTCTCGGGAGTCCTTGTAGTTTAATGATATCTTAATCTGTATTCCTGACATTTGGGACATTCATACATAATGTGGTCCCAACTCTCATCATAACGACAAGAACAAAGTGGGTTATTCTCAATTTCCAGGGCTGTAAGTTTTTGTTTGAACAGTACATGACCGGCCATAGGAATGTAGCATGTAAACCTGGTGAATACCAGGGAGGAGGCTTTGGACAGGTAAAGAAATAGATGGGAGAAATTTCTTTGTCACTGCTCCTTTAGTGGTATTTTCCCATGTATCCTGCCAGATATCATTGATTTCTTCCATGATTCTATGTCTTTCCTGTCTAGGTTTCCTGTCTAGAACGGAGCCAGCAACTTCAGTGGGATGTTTTTTTTTTTTTTTTTCGATCGCTGGAAAAGGCCTCTGATGGCCACCTCAAGGTATAAAGGCATGAACTCCTCTAAGACTTCAAGTGCTGGATTGCTCGCTGTTCTGCACTGCTGTGTGATGGTGAGAAGCATAACCCTTTCAATGGAATCCAGTTTCGAGAATTTTGGAGCATCGTATGTTATGGTGGACCAGACTGAGACACACGATCGGAGCAAATATAGTTTGGTAAATGAACACGAGTACTCTGCGCTTCAGCCCTCAGTCCGCTCTACTTATCCTCTTGATCGTAACTGTGTACTTCTTGATTTTGTCCGCTACATATGTGAGATGGGATGAAAAGTAAGTTCCATATCTGCAATTAGGCCCAGATACTTGACCTTTGTGTAAAGCCAGATGGGTCTGTTTGCAGTTTTCATTACTGACGGTCTGCTTAGCTGAGTGTACCCTTGAGTAAGATCGATTTTGTCTTTTCTTCAGAGATAAGAAGTCTGTGTTGCTGCCCAACTCTGAAGTTTAGTCAGTGCTCTATATGTATGTACTTCTAGACCAGATCTAGGTCCATCGTAAATAATCAAGACCAGGTCGTCCGCAAAAGCAAGAGATTCATCGCACTAGAGGTACATGCCACACTCGTGCTGCACGATGGACCAAACGAAAGGTCCAAGGACCGAGCCTTGTGGGTGCCGATTGATCAGTCTGTTTGGTACTTGGTTGAAATCATGATCTTCCACTGATTGTGGTAAACTTGATGCTCTTGTAAAGGTTTGTTGGTCTGTCCTGTCTCAGCGGACGGAAAATCTTGTAGAAAGTGTTCCACCAGAGGATTATTGGTGTGTTATGCTTCCTTCTGCACGAGCTTTATGCAAATATAAAAGCATACAATAAAGGATTTAACAATACAGAGGATATTGTTAAATCCTTTATTGCGCTCGTACGCACACACTTTTATTTAAAGTTTAAACCGTGTTTTGTTGGTTAAACGCAGTTGGTTAATTTTTTTTTTCCGAAAATTGACTTCCTTGCGTAATTTAACACGAGACAACCGCATATGAAATTGGAATTTGATTTTAAATTCTGGACTATGCAAATCAGGCGGACTATAAACACTACAACAGTTTCACTTATTTAAAGATTTAGAATATCGTATTGGGTTTTATTCTTACTATAAAACGAGAAGCAAATATATGGCAAATGAGGACCGGTGGATGATGAATGCTAGACTGATTTAAAAACAAATTCAGTGATACTGTTCCTGCATTTACTTTGTGGACGACAGTTTACTTTTCAATGTTCGTTTTGGTCGAAAAATCCCTTAAAGATGAGGGAGTTCTTCAAGTGATAATTCAGATTTTTGTGTCTGAATCCTAATGAGCATGTCAAGGTGCTGTATGGAGAACAATTTGCACTTGTCGACCTTCTTTATCGGCCCTGTGGATTCACTGTGGGTCCGTTATAATTAGCCTTGCAAACTGCACTGAATGTAGACATAGTTCTTTTGAGACGTTATAGTCTCATCGTTAAAGTATTTAAAACACTTATTGATATGAAGCCTTGCTATGATTACCCGGATTAGTCGAGTGGACTGAGGCATCAAGCGTAGGACCTTGATGTTAATTTACAAATCTATTGTCGTTCCCATCGTCTCCTACGGTGCAGCTGTCTGGTGCACCAGGGCTACACTCTCACGAAATCGCACAAACTAAACTCCATCTAGAGAACGGTGCTACTTACAGTTACCAGGGCGTGCCGCACAGTTAGCACCACTACACTCCAGGTCCGTTTGCGCCAGTAAAATCTAAATAAAATCAACTCCAAGTCCTTGAAGGCGATCTGCCTCTCTACTTGGAGATCATCCGCAGAGGTCTCTTCCAGCGCTTGGAGAGGGGCATTCCAACAACAACAGTAGCTGATACTATCCTTGACTTCACAAATGATCCCGAGCATAATAATAAGAAAATCACCGAAAAACTTACCAGACTCTGGCAAGGGTATAATTACCAGGAAATTCATCCCATTAATTGCATTTACTAGTCCGAAATCTCCTCCCTGGTATTTACCAGGCCTACAAGTTACCTTCCTTCTTACCGGACACGGGCCTTTCAAGCTCAAACTGACAACGCTTGGGACGGAAAATGACCCTCTATGTTCATGTGGAAATGAAGAAAGTTGTGACTACATTATGTACACTTGTCCTATAAGTGAATACTCCCCACTCAGGTTAATCACCAAAAAATACAGGAAAACCCACAGTATAATGAGTATTTCTTACTGCAGGATGAGCGTTGCTATCTTGCCTTTACTGAGCTTGCGAAATCAGTCTTTGAAATTAGACGAGCCAACCGTCAAACAAACCCATAATAGACAGATGACAATCAGGTCAACTAATCCCTCCACTGACCTACCACGACTCGTTGACTCCTTCCTAGGGAACTACTCTGCCCTTGCAAACTTTTACTGTCGCTGGGGTCGGGTGGACTTCCGGGCCCAGGATTGTCCAACCCTTCGCTCCTTCCCTGCCTTCTTTCCTCGCTCTTCTATCTTCTTCTCCGCTTTGACTCCCATTCTTCGAAAGTCACCCTTGATCACACAAATTTTTTTAAAACTTGGACTTCATCTAGGAAGCGCAGGCGACCCTGGTGCAGTCCAGCCAGAGAATAATGGGCAGCCTGGCTTATCAAAAGAACCCCCTAGTGGGACCCTACGTTGTCCCCTAGTGGAACAATGTAGGGTCCCACTAGGGGCTCTGCGGCCAGATAGTCAGAGAAACAAAAGAACCGAACACAATACTATACACATACAATATGCCACACACACTTATGGCATTTACAGAGTTCTGTACACTTTGCAAGAGTACTGATGGCGCAGTTGTTGGAGACCACTGGTGGCGCCTTATTCTAAATACTATTCATACTGTTCTCCCTTCTTGAAAGAAGGGAGAACAGATTGGTGTCATATCCTTTTTTTAGATTTCATCTCCAGACCTGAACATAATCTTTAAAATGTGGCCTAACCATCGCCTTATATAGAGATAATGGCGTCCTCCCTACTAGCAGAGACCCTAAAAATCACATATAGGACATCACGTATCTAATTCAAGACCTAAATCTCTTTTGGTCTTGAATTACGTTTACTTTAAACTTCACTCTCCATAGAGTACACGTGACCCAGGATTTCTGTTGCCAACCTGTGCAGCCTTTATGAAATGGGTCTTCCGTGTTCAAAAACGATAATGCTCCATCCCATATAGGGAGCAGTTTAAAATCTTGGCTTGAGAAAGGCGAATTCCAAAAGCTGCCCTGGCTGGCCCATAGTTGAAACCTGCATCCGATCGAACATCATTATGACGAAGTGGAAACATCAAATTAGGGTGCAGTCAATACACTCGTCTTCTACAGCTGAGTTGGCGACTGTATTGAAGGAGGAATGAACACAATCTACAAGGAACTGGCGTGTTCAACAAAGGATCGATACTGTAGCTGGGACAAAAAGTAGTTCTCGTTAATTTATTCAATAAAATTCGTATTTTTACAAACGTAATGGTGGCTGGATACTTTTGGTGCTGTAGTGTATCACTTATTGACAAAACCCAAAAAGCTATAACCGATAAGCCTAACTGGTAAAGGCTGTTCCTTAATTAAACAAATCATTCATTTGAAACATTTATCTATCAGAGAAATGTAATTTGGTTTGGAGTTTGTAGAAGATCGCATTTAAAAGCCTTTAAATCAATGTTCTATGAAATATATTCTCCCAAAAGATAATTTGTAAGGGCAGTTTTTTATGATGGAACTAACGCCGAAACACCCGATGACCTTCCACCACTTCAGTATAACACGATAAACAACGCGTACAGCATCCTTGCATCGGTATCGCGGGCGGAAAATAGCAGTGGAAAAGCGAAGATAGCGAACTGTGGCAACAGCTGATGAAAGTTCCAAGTCAAGGGTAGCTGGATACACTTAGTCTAATAGGCCGTACAGTCTCGGAAGAAAGAAAGAACAAGAAAGGGCATCTGAAGTCACTGATGGAGTTCTACTGGATAGGAGAGGCACAGTCTGGAAGTGACAGCATATTAGGCACGGCGTTCACAAGAGTAAGTGGAGCATCAGGCCGTGAAAGAACCCGGAAAGACATCCCCTTCACATTGCCGTACGGCGAAGTGCACAAAGTTTAGGCGAAACCTTAAAAGTGGATGATGGATTATGGAATATCCGAGAGCTGATTTGGGCTTTATTTTGTTTGTAGACTGGCAATGAATCATACACGAAATCTCTATGGTTTATGTGGCATTTGATAGTTTACAAACAAGGTTTTTTGGGGTTTTTTTGGTCGAAACTTGAAAAGCTACCTCAGAGGTGGATTAAGTATTCGCGCTTTTGTTATTTCCACTCTGAATTGGACGTACCAAATATCGCAATGCATACCAAAGTTAATTTTTTATTCTAGATTGTATCTTGTTTTCAGTATTATGGAAGCTAACCATTTCAAATGACATCCCTATATCATATATGTTATTACGTTCCAATCCCATCAAGACAAAAGGAGTTGTCTTATGGACTTTTTCTCAAGCGCATCCATTTGAATGACTATTTTGAGAATCCTGCTTCTGGTTGGTAACACCCGATTTTTTTGTTATCGATAAGTTGAGTCATTGTATAATATGACTTGTTATTTAACTTATACTTGGGCCTAATACAGTTTTATTCTTCCACAAAATACAAATCCATCTTGAAGTTTAGTATTTGGTTCAGCAAAACCCAATTGCTTCTACTTTAAAAAAAAAGAAGAAAATCCCAAGAAATTTGCAATGATCAATATTTGGAGAATCAGCAAAAGGTTTTCCGTGGAGCGATTAAATGTCCTCAATGCGTTGATATATTTTGTTGTCTCATAACTCGATGTCCACCAATTCTGAACTCGTAACGTACTTCGACGTCCGCCACCCACTTGTTAGATGGCTTCTAACCTTATTATATGGGACTGGTGAAGAATGAACAAGAGATGTTTTGTTGGGTTGACGAATGACCTATCGACCAAGAGAGTTATTGCTTTGAAAGAGGTATACCCCGCTACAGATCCACGGCTTGATTCAATCTACTTGTCAGAAGGCTGCTGTTTGAGACGATAAATGGTCCGTTGGACAATTGATCAATTGATATCACCTCGATTCAAGAAGATGGAAGTAAAAAATCGATCTGCGCATTGAGGGAGAGGATGGATATTTATATATTTCATAGTTGTCACAACATGCGGCCAACTGCAGACCGAATCTACACTGTCCTACAACAGTATTAGGAATTGGGCAGCCCATATTTAGAAAGAAACATCGGAGAATGACAAATGCTGCCGACAGAATGTTAGAACTCTGAACATTCTGCAATGTTTTGGTTGCAAAATGTCGATTATTATTATTCATCAACACCGTCTGGTACTTCGCTACGTCTGGAACTCAGAAATCTGGAAGCGCGCGGCTATTATGGCGTTTCCGAAGTCAACAAGTCATTCAGTTTGAATTTATGCTTATACATTCCAACCTTATGGTCCGTGCTAAGGAAAGAGGTGTGACACAGACACGAAACTGACGTCGCTTCTTGTCTGCAATAAAGAGCTTAACTTTCCACATAAAACGGGAATTTAGATGAAGCACTGGAATAGAAATTCCACCCTCTGTTTGGGACTGCGGAGTGGAATTTCTAAGCAATGCTTATTTAGCGCGTTAATATATGCATGAGCATCAAGTCCCCTCAAACGCCATGCAGACACATCACCCCACCGAACTGTTTCGCAAATCTGTTTAGTTTCGTAGCGTTCTTGTAAGAAATGCAATTTCATGGAAGGTTACCTCTCTGCCCGAGAAAAATAGGCATCCTTATGTATGGTGATGCGAAACATTGCCAATAGGGACGGTCTTTTGCTTGGGTGAACTGGCTCGCTATAACATACGTGACAATTAAGCGGGAGGGACTTCGAATCAATAAATGGCAAAGGACAAGAAGAAGATGATGGAACTAGTCGGGACAAGATAAAAAAAAGAAATGGAGTTTTTAATCAGCAGCAGTAGGGAAACTGCAAACAAGAAAATTAAGGAAGATAACAAAGTGGATATTTGGGACATGCGCAGTGATTGCACGAAAATAGTTCTTAATCTTCCACTGTATTTAGGAGGCACATTTCTTTCTTTTTTTCCGCTTGTAGTGTGCTTTGAGTTGACAAAAGCTGTGGAAGGGAATGAGAATTTCGTCAAATGACCAGAATAATGGATAGATGAGAAAAGAATTGAATAAAGAATGTGTTCAAGACCGAATCTCTTGTCACAGCGCGGAAAGACAATCATGGAGAAAAGTGGAGGAAAGCTACGACCGGGAAATAGAATTAGGGGGTAACAAAATGAATGGGACTGACTGGAAGAGAAGAGTTCTGAGCGTGACCTTTCTGGTTCGGAAACAGAGCAGAAAAAGGGACATTGGCTGATTAAAGGAAAGCACTGTGTACTAAGATGAGCAGAGATGGCGGTGTTCAATTGATCGCTGGTTGTTAACTGCCGAGTGTGCCCTCCATGTTCTGATACTCATATTCTCCGAGATTATTGTAGTATTTTTCAGCGTCATCCGGTGCTTAAACGAGACTACACGAAAACATCTCTGAGATTAGATTGTTGTACCTTACAGTGTACGATTACCAAAATGAATCCAATCTAACTAATCAACGTTTTAATGTAACAAATGATTTTTGTAACCAAAACTTAATTTTGACCCCTTATTAGAATTAAAACAAACTTAAATTGTCGGTAGAAAAGTTAAACTCTTTCTTTAGCTTATCTACAAATGTTATTAATTAATTTAAATAATGAGATTGAATTGATTAAATCTAAAGCCATCCCCGTGTTAAAAAAAAGGACGTAGTAGGACCTAATTTAGAAACGAATGCTGACTACTCAAAAATATCAAGTAATAATGATAAGGAGATTAATGTCGATACTGCTGCATCAACTAAGTTTAGGAGATAGAACCCTTCTTCCCCCTTCGCAAAAACTGATATTAACTCAACAGCAAAACTGACGATACAGCGATCGTCAGCCAATCTGCTGGTTTTTCATCCAGCAAACAGCAAATCGACTACAGAACACACTCAATTTACAGACATATTACTGAATAATATGTCCTAAGTTGCTGATGCTTCTAAAAACCTGACAAAAAAGAAACAAAAGCAACAACCCCTCATTCTCTCATACTGGTATTTTGATATCGTAATCAAATTTGTTAAAATAGGTGACTCACTTAGTAGACATCGTTCTTCTACGCAGATTCCATTCCTTTACCAACTCCCTTACAAGCCAATGATTGTGCAAGTGGCTAACGCATAAAATATAATGACCGGTCATAATGGAGTAGCCCACTGCAAATTGGAAAACTCGTCGCCTGTTATTTACCCAAGTTTTCAACGAAAATAATTCGATGAAAATTCTCAGTCATTTATTTTCAGCTTGAATACGATTCAAGCTGGAAATCCTTGCAACTTGAATCATATTGAGATCAGCAACGAGAGAAAATCCTAATTTTTCTAGAATGGAACTG
Source organism: Mastigoproctus giganteus (assembly GCF_048544385.1). Taxonomy (NCBI): domain Eukaryota; kingdom Metazoa; phylum Arthropoda; class Arachnida; order Uropygi; family Thelyphonidae; genus Mastigoproctus; species Mastigoproctus giganteus. The sequence goes on from NC_143581.1 coordinate 67,448,912, forward strand.
GCAGTAATTGTTGGATCCATTCTAGAAATGATTTTAGATGGAACATCATGGACTGTTTTAATGGCGCATTGAAATCACCATTCGTGGGAGAAAGCTTAAGACTAAATATCCCGATTATAGTTTAATTTGAGTTGAAATATAATAAAATTGCTTTCAAATCGTAGTGAAAACAAAAACATCTTCAAAACTGCCAAAGCCTAATAAAAAAACTAAATGTCGAAATGAAATTAAAAATAAGTCCTCTTGTATTTATTTTGGTTTAATTCCTTCCACGATAAACGCTTATTTATCGAGAGAGTTGGATAAAAATGTATTTCAACTTTAACATTTAAGCCAATGCGTCATCAATAGTATTGAGAGATTTTAATCTTCTCAAAATAAGTCAACCAATAGTAAACCAGGATACAAACAAAGAACTTAAGCTAAAGATTATAAATAATTATGCTGTTATTCAACAAGTCAGTTCTTGGGCTAAAGGAGACGATCATTCATCTGATATTTTCGAATATTTGCTTGGAAGTAGAGTGAGTCTTTAACAAATGGCTTAATAATTTAAAATTAATAATATTTCAATTATTTATTAAATATTTAATTGAGAACAAATCCAAGATTATTTTGATACTTTGACAAAACTTAAACATAAGAAGCCATCGACTATACCTAAGTCGATTCATAGTAACCAACCTGCTCACTCTCCTCTACAGATCTCAGAGTTGTTTGCAGAATATTATGAAAGCCTTTCTTTACTCTTGGGATAATACTTCCACTTTTCCATCAGAGCAATTATCAAATTTTACTGCGACATCTTGAACGTATTATTAAATTTAAAAAGACTGTTCCAGTGGACCAGACCAAATCCCCTTGATCTTTTGGAAAAGACATTCTACCCATCTTATTGCATTGTTCAGCGTATCATTAAAAGAGGCTAAATATCCAAAATATTCAAGAAGGAATTTATTACCTCCATTTAATTATTTAACACGGTTCAAAGTTCAACTTTTCAAACTACAGAGGACCAATCTACGGTGGTAACCAATCGAGGTTTCTGTCTGGTAGTTCGTGTCTACTGAGACGAACTACCAGAAACCTAGATCATACATTATTATAGATAATACATTATTAAAGCATACATTAAACTAAATAGCATTAATCAAATCCCACATCCTTTATCAAACATGTCGCTGGAGAAGTTACCAGATTTAGTTTGCAGTATATTACTCAAAATGTTTCATATCCCTTACAGGAATTCCCCAAGGGACCTCGCCTGTACCCCTTATTTAATATATATGTTAATAGCCTTATTAAAATTAATTTTCTGCAGGGCTTTTCAGTTCTAATATATGCCGACGACGACATAAAGATATTCACTTCTTGTCATAAAAAGGAGAAATGTCACATTCTTCCAAACTCCCTGCAGATTTTTATTATTTGGTTGGATGAAAAAATGATTTCAAAAGAAACATTGCGAAAAATGCCATATCATGGCGTTTACTAGCCCAGAAAAACAACCCCTTTAATAATACCATAAATAAAATCATATTAAATCGAGTTATGTGGATTAAAACCATGCCATTGTGACCTAGGGGAAAAAGAAGTCCTTGAAGCCACACGTGCCATTATAAATTTTGTAGCAGATCAGGTGGATATAAGCCACCAGTCTGTTTGCACCATAATGCACAAATTTCTGCACATGTCTAAGGTGGTGGGTCGATGAGTTCCGAGATTGTTGACACCTCCTCAAAAGCTCCACAGGAAACAGTGTTCCGCAGAAGCAGAGAGATTATTGATGGTCTCTTGGCCGATGTTGAGTACATCACTATGACCCAGAAATAAAACATACGGGCAAACAAATGGAAACATTAATTTTCCCCCAAGTTCAATTATGTGCCAACGATATTCGGATTTGATATCTTGTCAATTAGTCATGTAGTTAGTCTTATGGGCTCTAAAGGTATCAATTCTTACTGATTACCTTACAAAGGGAACAACATTTAACTACAGAAACCTCCTGGGAAAGTTAAGAGAGGCGATCAAGTTTAAGAGACCCGAGGAGCTATCTAAAGGTGTGCGTGTCCTATCCAACGATGCTCCTGCTCACAAAGCTGCTCTAACAGTGAACTGTGCAATTAGGCGTGGCCTTGAAACTGCAGCACCCACCTTATTCTTCCAACCTCTCACCATCAGAGTTCTTCCTCTTCACTAAAATAAAGAAACCATTACACTCCAAGAGAGAATCACCAGTATCATAACTGAAGCAGCGGAGACAGCGATGAAGAGGAAAACCCGCTCAGTCGGGGACATGCCCTGGTGGACTCAAGAATTGCAAACATTGAGAAAACAGGTCCAGACAAAGCAGAAGGAATTCCAAAGAGCACGGAGAACATGGGACACCAACAGAAGTAGCAGTACTACGGCAACAATACAAAGAGGTGTGAAACACCTATACAGAAAAAAATTAAAAAGAACAAGCTAGCCTCTTGGGAAAACTTGGTCTCCAAGACAGGGAATGAGAATCCCTGGGGCATGGTGTATAAAATCACCACAAACAAGCTCCCCAGGGGAGAAGTAGCCACTGTAACGAGGATGCCCAATGGAAGCCTGACTAAAACGTGGGAGGAATCGATCACCAATATCCTTAGTGCTATCATCCACGAACCAGCAAATATTCTTAAAGAACAACAACAGGCAATATTCCAGGCAAACCAAATGTATAGAATACAAGAAATAGAACCACCTCCACAGTCGATGAATTATAGGGCGCGGCCTTGCAAATGCGCAACAGGAAATGTCTCGGCTTGGATCTCATAGAACCAGAGATGGTCAAAAAAGCCGTGGAACATATACCGAACTTGATACTTAATCTCCTCAACCGATACTTAGAGACTGGGAAATTCCAGACAAGTTGGAAGTCTGCACACCTAAAATTATCTTAAAAACTTCCGGACCAACCGGCCTCATATCGCCCCATAGCCCTACTCTCTACCCTAAGCAAACTCTATGAAAGGCTGCTCCACAAAAGGATCATGAACCATTACGAAACCGCCAAACTGGAATCACCCAGGCAATATGGATTCAAACTGGGCTTCTCGACCATTGAAACAGTCCAAAACCTCATAACCAAGGCAACCTCCGTAGCCAGGTAGGCAGGAGCAGCAGTGTGTAGCACACGCTTCTTGATTAGACCTGGGTTTGAGCCCGTGACCACCAAATACGGAGGATGCGGAAAGATCAGAGAATGACCAACGCATATTCCCAGAGCAATATGGCCTTAGTTGCTAATGCTCCTAAAAACCAAATAACAAACAACAACCAAGGCAACCCAAAGTGACAAGAAGTCCTTTCTGGTAATAACAGTGGATTTTGCTGGGACCTTCGACACTGTCTGATGGCCGAGCGTCCTTGGCAGGCTCCGGAAAGCAGCACTCCCAGAAAACTTGCATAACAGTGTCCGGCTATATCTATCGGATAGGAAAATTGAGGTCGTTACAACCTTCCGAAGAGTTGTTAAAAGCGTCCGCAGGGATCTGTCCTGGGGGACGCTACTGTGGAACGTGGTCTTTGATAACTTCTTCGCTCTGGACCTGGGAAACGTGACCAGTCAGGCCTTTGCTGATGACCTCATTTTAATGGTGGAAGCGGACTCCAGAACGAGACTTGAAACACAGGCCAACCAAGCACTAGAAACCCTACAGAATTGGGGAAAACACATATGTTAAAAATTTCACCAACCAAGACAAACTCAGTATTACTAAAAGGCTCTCTAAATATCAGACGACCATTGCAAATAAAGATAGCGGGATCCACCATTAAACTAGCAAAGTAAATAAAGTATCTAGGTATTATCCTGGATGGAAACCTGTCCTTTACACCTCACCTCACCTACCTGAGAGAGAAACAAAGGAACTATGCAGCACTTGTAGCAAGAGTATCTCGCAGGGACTGGGGACACAGCAGGAAGACCCTGTCCCTGTATTATAAAACAATATTCATCCCAGCGATCACCTACGGATCGCCAATCTGGTTCATGAAGGCCGGAACCGTGGTCAACAGAAGACTGCTGGACACTGTCCAAAGAAACATATTTCTAACTATAACTAGGGCCTGCAAAACGGTGAGCACCCACGCTCTGCAGGTCCTGGCTGGAGCTCTTCCGCTGGACCTCGAGGTGACTAGATGTGGACTCATGTATTTACTACCCAAGGATATGCCTGCCTTCATTATGACTTTACCTTGAACCCAACCAACAGCTGGACGACAGAGAAACAACAAATAGTGGCTCACATGTTGAAGATCTGGCAGCACAGATGGAAGATGTCGCCAAAAGGTCAAGTTACAAGAAGCTTCATATTGATAGTCGCAAAAATGTACCCAAAAGCCCCTCGTAGTTCTACTCTGGGTTAAATACAACCTTCCTCCTGACTGCCCACGGCCCATTTAAAGCAAAACTGAACGCACTCGGAATAATAGAAGAGTCCACATGCACCTTTTGGAGAAACTGAAACCTGGCAGCATATTATGCACGACTGTGAATGCTACGAAGAACACAGAAGTAGACTTATAACTGAGATTCAATACTTGCCGAAAAATAAAGAGTACCATCTACTGGATTCAGAAGATGAATACAAAGCCCTCAGCCTATTTGCACTTGACGTCTTCAACAGGGGACGAACAGAAATAGCCATCCACAACGATTAGATGACCACAAATAATAAATAAAGGCAAACTGATAATGGACATGAACAAGAAGGAAATGATGGCAAAATACTAAGGACAAACGGCGTAATATGCAGCAGAATAAACGGAGCACCAATACTATTACCGAAGCAGCATCGACCTAGGAACCAATGGGAGTAGCACCAGCCAGGATGTGGTCTGGGCTCCCTGCCCAGCCCACTTTCTTTCCCTATCCCTGGTGGGGTGAGTGGGCAGTCTATCTGTGGGGCAGTCTATCCAGGTATATCAGTGGGGCATGCCAATGCCCCACTGATATACCTGGGTTCGCCTTCCCTATTGACCCCATATTTCTGTCTTTTCCCCCCAGCCTTCCATATCTCTTCCCTACTGCACCTATATCGCCAGCGAAAAGCGAATGCCCCACACAAGGAAAAATTTAAAATGCCAAACTCGACACACTTGCAACCTCTGTCGGCCTAACTAGTTTCTAGCGTTTATCCCCCCCTTATTTTATATAGGTCCTAGCCACTGACATTTCCGGAAACTAGGTGGCAGGACAGGACCTGCCAGAGTACTCCACGGGGCCAAGTGTGGGCAACGTTTGGCCTCAGTAGGGGTCCACCGGCTAAACGGCCAGATAAACAACACTACACATGTACAAAATCCATACACTTTTAAATCTCTGCCCTTCCCAGTGAACTGGTACACCCACAATGAAAGCAACGCAGAGATGGGGGAATCCCTGGTGCCGTTAGACACTAAATACACTTTACTTTTTTACGGGGCTGCCGATTTCAGACAGATGAAGAGGTCATTAACTAAATGGAATCCTGGCTTTCTGCTCAAAGTGAGGAATTCTATTCGAGAGACCTGACAGAGCTTATCCACAGATGGGGAGGAAAATGTAGCCCTAGTATTACCAACGAAGTTTGAGGCCTCGAACTCAAATATTTTTATGTGAGGATAATACTTATTGACCGCCTCTTGTATAACAAATACCCGAACAAATATTACCTTAAAGCAAAGTCCTAAGAGGGAATATATGAGACACTTCAAGGCCTAGAAAAGCGAGGTCATCCACCATATCACGGATTTTAAGATATTTTTTCAGGCTGTACGGAGTCCCCATCATCACTATGTAAATCATGTATTACCATGAATTTTAATTAGGTCTTTTCCAGGAGGGTTACTGTCCTCTCCACACCGCAATCCTCCTGGAAAAGACCTGATTTCAATTACTGTTGATAACTAGAGGAATTTTTATGCCCGTATTTCATAACGTGGCTGAGTTAATCGGTCTCAGGCGAGGGTAGCATGGTTTTTCATCCAAAAACCAGAAAATCGACCTCAGAACACACGCAATTTGGCCTTAGTCGCCGATGCTCCCAAAAATCCAAGAACAACAACAACTGTTTTAACCGTAGGACTTGGGCGAGATGTCAGTAATTTTGGTTTCAAACTCTGTAAGACATTGCGCAACCTGGATATTCCTTTGAAAACACCAAATTTTGAAATTGAAATGTCCTAAAGATTTTTCTAAACTTTTTCTCGATCAGATTGGGAGGTTACGTCCAGCTAGACGATAGTAGAACGACAATTGTTCCATAGTGCAATGGCCGGGACATGCTCAGTTTCCATCTCTTACCACGCCCTCCGCATTGAAGATCGTATTATCTCCAAAGATGTGTGGCTTCTGCGATCTCCAGTTTATAGTTTGCCAGATGGAGCTTATCGAAAGGAATTTGCTTTTCAAAGTAATTGGCATTCATTTGAGAAACTGAAGAGAACTTACTAACCTTACCACAAACATTCCTAATAAGACTGAGGCTATTCAGAATAAGAATCCCTAAGTGAGCATGTGTGTGATGGGGGGGCATTGTTTAGTATTTCGTGGAGACAGCTATAGTTTCCCGTTTGGTGGGATGAAAATCCTAGTTTCCGGGAAAGAAATAATGTAATACTATCTTTTTTGGTTCTTATAATGTTTATTTTACAAGTTGATTCTGATAACGAGGTATTGGGGCGAGTACCTCCTTTAAAAACGCATTGGTGTACCATAATCTCAATCACTTTCACAGTCGATTCAGTATGTTTCTAAGGTCGATAATTTTATGCATTTTAATCTGGATTGCAGTTCCATTAGCTATCAGATCATTAGGATGTCTGTGAAACTTTTTTTTCCTCCTTTGAAGAATACATCTCTGGAGAAATCCACACTTTTAACTGACGTAAACTACTTTATCCCAACGGATTAATTACTATCTGCATAATTAGCTTTCTTCCATGCTTCGGAGCATGAGGGAGTGACGTAATTCTCACCAACCGGATGCTCTACAAGGAAAATCCCACTCGACATTCCCTGAATCCAAACAAACCTCGAATGTCGAAACTTTCAGCTTTTTCTTTTGTCAATTGTGGGCTGAATAAACGGGCAAAGATTTAACTTTGCACCAAATGGCTCACGATTCTTTTCAGAAGAGGCGAAGCTTCATCGTGGGGCAGACGTGCTCTGCACAACCCTTACGAAATGGGGGGAAGTGAGTCTTTAACAAACGCCTACGTTTTTATTACGTGTTTCGAAGCTCGCGAGCGATTAATAAGACTCGGAATAATTTACATTATTTATGACCGCAAGAGTGCGCTACAAGCCGTTCCTGGAAGTCTCGAGATTAGGGAGTCTCCTGTTGCTGCCAGTTTCCTTCACGGCGGCGCCGACGTTTGTGGTGTTAAATTTTTTCCGCAAGGACTCGGGCGTGTTTTGTTGGTGCACGAGCCTCGAGTGTTCTCAACGCTTGCGAGCAGCGTGGCCCCCCTTCGTCCTTTCCCCCCCATCGCCTGACTTTTTAGCTTTTTAACCGCGCGCCCCTTTTGGTCCGACACTCCGTCTCCTACCACCCCTCCGCATCGGACAACATCGTCGTGACTGGCCGAGCGGCTGCTATTACCGCTGTTGGGGAGGCCTTCTGGTGTATCCTAGCAACGCACGTACCGCATCACTCCTACCGCATCAGAGAGCGCATTCTTTTAAGGTAGGAGGTTAATAATTTCATCGCATCCGTCATCTTTGTCCCCCCTCGTGCGAGAGAAGGTCCCTATGGAGTGGGGGACGCGCTGGACGGAGTGTGTGGTCGCCGCTGACCGTGCATGGATTACTGGCGGAGATGTTCCCTTGAGCGACAACTAACGCGAGCAGCTCGAGACAAGAACGCTCGCAAAGCGGAGAGACACACAAGGATCGGATGTGTTCATGTTCGCATCCTCCTCACCTGGACGGGTGGGGGTTCGGTGTTAGTGGCAGCTGGCCACGGCTCTACTCAGGCGAATGGATGAGGCACCACGGAGTGTCGGGATCTCCGCACACTGGACGCTGACGCAGGAACGACGGCGTTCGCTGGGAGTGCGGGAGTTTCGCACTCCTTCCGTGGTGTGTTTCGGGGTGTGTGGAGGTCCCCTTCTACCCGCAAGAATATTTCTGTCCCTTCGTAAGCGCCTAGAAGGAGGTCAAATCTTAGCCGAGATCTTGACCTTGTCGCACCATGCCGAAGGTGTCCGGTCACGGTGCTACGGGTTCTCTCTCTTCTTTCAGCCATCATCTCCATGGTGGCCCAGGGCATTGCTCTCTGCTCTAACTGCTGGCTGCATAGCGAGGAGCTCATGAACAACCCCAAGTACAATGGCACTGGCGACAAAGAGTATTTGTCCAAATTCACCGTGTCCGGCCTCTGGAAACTTTGCTTCAACAAACGTGAGTATTTCTTTTGAACTTTTAATGGATCCTCTTCCCAATGACCATCTTTCTCAATTCATAATCTTTTAAGATTCACCAAAAGGAATGTTTTTGAATGGGGTTCTGGATCCCATCGGATCGACGCTTTATTTTATTTATTTTTTTTCCAGAGTGGATGGATCTCTTCAGGACTTCCAACTTCATCTGGTTGGTTCATTTTCCAATAAAAATGATTGTTTATTTGAATAGTGGAAATGGTTTTATTGGTGAATGATGCGGAAGATGGTTTCTCCAAGATGGCAACTTCCATTGTTAATAATCTTAATATTCAGATATTAAATTCATTTAATCTATCTCTTTTTTTAGTCAGAAGGCCCTGTGGCATCCATTCATTCTATAAATAGCTGTTAAAGGCGTACTCTGATGCCACTGTGGCAGTGTTAGTTTATTATTATTTATTTATTCATAGTTTATTATTTATTTGAACAGTAGAAATGGTTTTATTGATGAGTGATGCGGAAGATGATTTCTCCAAGAAAGATGGCATCTTCCATTGTGAATAATCTTAATATTCCAATATTAAATTAAATTTAGCAATCTCCTTTTTAGTCTGAAGGCCCTGTAGCATCCATTCTTTCTTAAAAATAGCTGCTATAAACGTCATCTGGTGCCACTAACTGTGGCAGTGCTAGTGGCATCAGTATGAACAAACACAAATAATATCAGATGTTACAGATTTTTCTTTCTCGTTTTGAAGGCTTTCTGTACACGAAAGGTTTTATAATGCCATTTAGACGAATGGAGAATCAACCTACTCTAGGCCCCTTAAGGGCCCTAGCTTCCATTCTCTGATGAGCTACGTCTTCTTTCGAACTCAAGATATTTATTCGGCTGTAAGAGATGTTATTTCTTCTTGGATCAAAACCTCCAGTTGATCATTTTGTAATTGCACAAAGAGGAAGGGTAAGTAGCATTATGTGGAAGGCTTGTTTCTTAAATATATACCGATCGTACAAAATATTAGTAACGTCTGTGTGACTGGAATAGTTATAGTTGGAATTGTGGGTTTTGGAAGGGTGAGGGGATTTTGGGGTAACAATTTCGGAGTTTTCACCACTGTGAGGAATCTACTAAGGGGACTAAAATGGTGAGGAATTTCACATATTCGCGTGGAATTCATTCCGTGTGTATCCATCCTGTTTTTAATTACATTGGGGTCGGGGGGATGGGGTGTAATGCGAGCGATTTTCTCTTTGAACGCTCAAAATTCTCTTTGACTTTGGGCATGCACGCGGCGGTAATGAAGAGAACAAACGCCTCATGCCCGAGCAGCATGCCGCGAGGGAGGGTGGCGTGCCTCAGCGTGAGGCAGGCAGTTAGTGTCAGAGTGTCAAGTCCAAGTGCTGTTAGAAGAGGTGTTGTCGCAGCGGGAAGACAATGTAAGAGCGAAGAACGTTTGCTGGTTCTCTCCTCCTCCCCCCGCTTCCTCTCCACCGACTTCCGTTAATAAGGTGGAGGAGAAATGAGTCACACATCGAGCTGCCGCTTGGCGTTGCTTGCTGGAGGTTTGCATAGGAGCGATTCCATCCGACCAGAGTGGGTGAGAGTGGAACAGCCCCGGTGGGTGTGGGAGGTGACACAGCGACAACAACAGCACCCTGTGGGCAGTGGACACTTTCTTTCCAACCAACCTTTTCTCTCTCTCTCTCTCTCTTCTTTTTCTCTTTTCTCTCTATTGGACGTCTTTTCATTTACTTTCTCCCCATTCTTCTCTTTCTCCTTGTCTCTATTCTTCCTTACGTGTCTTCTTTTCTTCTAAATTTTTTCTCTTCTTAATCCTATTTCGTTCTCTTCTCTTTTTTTTGTTGGAGTTAACTTCGCCACCTGAATTTTCTCTCTTTCTTTCTGCCAATTCCTGTTCGCTTGCCTGTTTCCCAAGTTGTGATTTAATTGTTTTTTCTATATTTCCTTCTCTCTCTGTCTGTCTTCTCTCTCTCTCTCTCTCTCTCTCTCTCTCTCTCTCTCTCTCTCTCTCTCTCTCTCTCTCTCCCTCTCCCCTACGCGCTCTCTTTCTGTTCGCTGTCTCTATTATCGATCTCTTTTTTGTTTCTGTCCTATTTCTTTCTTTCTCTCTCTCTCTCTCTCTCTCTATCTCTCTCTATTTGCTGTCTCTCTCTGTCTATCTCGTCGTGTTCCCATAGGGCATAGAAAAGGGACGAAGAAATGTTTGTTGTGTTTTCCCACGGTGGCCCAGTTAGTGGGTGTTCGGCGAGGACTGCATTCCTCAACTCGACTCGATTCCTCATGAAGAAGAAAGAGAGCTAATGCTGCTAAAAACCAAATAACAAACAAACAGAAGAAAGAGAGAAAAACCAATAACAATACACTGACACCTCACGCACTTAATTACTTTTGTACAAAAACAAAACAGTGATGACTTTCTCTCTTTCTCTGTCTGTCTTTCTCTTTCTGTCTATTGGTCCTTCTCTCTATTTTCTCTCTCTTTGTTGGTCTCTGTTTCTGTCTATACTTCCTGTTTTGTTTATTTTTTTTCTCTCTATTTATCTTTTTCTTCTGTCTATGTCTCTCTCTATTTATCTTTTCTTTCTTTATCCTCTTTTTCCATCTCCTTCTGTATATTTTTCTTTTGTCTCTCTTTATCTCTCTTTCTTTCTCTCCCTGTATTTATCTTTTTGTCTCTCTTTCTCTCTCTCTCTGTATTTATCTCTCTCTCTCTCTCTCTCTCTCTCTCTCTCTCTCTCTCTCTCTCTCTCTCTCTCTCTCTCTGTGTGTTTATCCTTTTTTTCCATCTCTCTCTGTGTTTATCGTTTTTTTCCATCTCTCTCTCTGTTTATCTTTCTCTCTCTCTCTCTCTCTCTCTCTCTCTCTCTGTTTATAATTTTTTTCCATCTCCCTCTCTATTTATCTTTCTCTCTCTCTCTCTCTCTCTCTCTGTATTTATCTTATCTCTCTCTCTCTATTTATCCACTTTTTGCATCTCCTCTCTGTTTATCTTTTTTCCTTTCTCTCTCTCTCTCTCTCTCTCTCTCTCTCTCTGTGTTTATCGTTTTTTTCCATCTCTCTCTCTGTTTATCTTTCTCTCTCTCTCTCTCTCTCTCTCTCTCTGTTTATAATTTTTTTCCATCTCCCTCTCTATTTATCTTTCTCTCTCTCTCTCTCTCTCTCTCTCTCTCTCTCTCTCTCTCTCTCTCTCTCTATATATATATATATATATATATATATATTTATTTATTCTCCTTTCCACCTCCTCTCTATAATTTTTCCTCTCTATTTATCCGCTTTTCCCATCTCCTTTCTATTATCTTTGTCTTTATTAATCCTCTTTTTTGCATCTCCTCTCTATTTATCTTTTTTCCTTTCTCTCTCTCTCTCTCTCTCTCTCTCTCTCTCTCTCTCTCTCTCTCTCTCTCTCTCTATATATATATATATATATATATATATATATATATAACCTCCTTTCCACCTCCTCTCTATCATTTTTCCTTTCTCTCTCGCTCTATTTATCTTTTTTCCTTTCTCTCTCTCTCTCTCTCTCTCTCTATTTATCCGCTTTTCCCATCTCCTTTCTATTTATCTTTTTGTCTATCTGTCTCTCCTCTCTATTTCTTCTCATTTCTGTCAGTACTTCTCTTTCTCTGTTCGTCTTTATTACTGTCATTCTTTTCGCTTTCTTTTCGTCTCTCTCTCTCTCTCTGCCTGTCTTGCTTTCTCTCCATTTTCCTTTTTCACTGCCTGTTGCTCTTTCTGTTTATCTTTTTCTATCTCCTTCTCCATTTCTTTGCATTTTTGTATCACCATTTGTTACTGTTTCTCTCTCTCTCTCTCTCTCTTCCTTCTTTAATTGCTTTCTCTCAGTACTTCCTTCAATAGAAAGAAAGTGGGGTTAAACATTTTTGCACACCGGAATAGCTGGGTAAAAATTATTGTACGATGACGGGGTTAGAAATCAATCAATCAATCAATCAATCAGTCGATAAATAGAAGAGGTGGGCGGGCCCCGATATATTGGCTAAATAGGGGACACACGTACGTAGTGATGTATGGAAAAAGAGATGAGAGAGAGAGAGAAGATGGGAGACAAGTTGAACTGGGCCGAGATGAGAATTGGTTTTAGTGTGACGCAGCTGGTACCCTGATTATGTCGAAGCGAAGGCTTTGCCAACCACGTGTGTTGCCATGGCAACAAGTGTCCGCTAATCTAAATCATATTTGAATGACAATAGCGGCAATACTTGCCCTTAATTCCAGTTCGCGTTTACACAACGGCGCTCCGAGCTTCCCTCCCCCTTACAAAGTAAGCTGCGACACAGCCCGCCAGGGTCGTACTTCACCCGAAGGCGTTCGCACTGTTCCTCCGCAGCCATAACTGCCGTCCAATTAATGAGCGTTGTTAAGAGGAACAAATTTCCACGCTGCACCTCCGACGCGTTGCAATCGACGTTTGCGTTAATTAATGTTTTCTACCGACTCGCCGAATAGTCACAGTTCTAATGCTCCCTCCCCCACCCACCCCTCCCCACCAACCATCCCCCTTCTCTCTCTCTAGTTGAACGGCTAGACGAGGGATTTATTCGGACTATTATTGTCATTTCCAGCTCAGGTTAAGACACAAATGGGGGGTGATTACGTGTCTGGGTCACACTGGGGGTTGAGGCCCGAGATTTTTAAATACTCTTTCTTTTAGCGAGCCGGAAACAGGAGGCGAGAAGTTCGAAAGGGTGGGAGATGAGGGCGGAGAGGTGGGTGGCCAAATAAATTGAATAAATAAAGAGGAAGGGATGAACCAAAAGCGATGAATGGAGAGATAAAGATCAACTTGTCCACCCACGGAATCAAGCCTTTTTCTCTTACTCACGCAGGGAAACACGAGAGGAAATTAAAAGTAATAAAAACGGAGACAAGAGACCCACGCATCCACCCTCCCCCACATCCAGTGAACTGTTGTTGGCTCGTATGTTGAAATGAAAGCGAACACTTCATCCTATTTTGGTATTTGGTTAGGAAGTCTTGTTTCTTTATGATCTGAAGTGTTGGCGCATTTTCATGGAATACTGTTGGTTTCCTTCAATCGAGTGAAGGGTTCGTGTCAATAGGGCACCATGGAACAGCTGCAGCACTCGCTCTCCCCTCCACCGCACTCGCAGGTCTAAAAGGATCTACATTTAGTGGATTCAGGCACCCGAAGATATCGCTGTTAGGACATTGGGAGTATTTTATTGATTTCGCTCTGTGCCTGTTTTTTAATGCCTTTGGCTTTATCATTCCTGGAAATTTGCCAGCAACAGGAGTCGAAACAGGTGTGATTTTCACTATTCTCTTCTCTCTCTTTCTTTTCCCTCCCCAGAACTGATTACTCTCTTTTCCTGAAAGCCTATTTTTGGACGCCAGAATGTCTTCAGTTGCACATGCGTAGAATTTGTAATGTTTGATTAAAACGTTCGGTGAACGTAATACAAAATTAATTTATTGAATGCTAAATGTTTTCTTTGTTAATAATCTTCAATATGTCCTCCTTTTCCAACCACACCATCGTTTCTTCTCGACTGCTGCTGGGGAAAACGTTTTGGAAGCCTTTCTTCCTAAAAGAAAAACGATTTTGTTTATTCCTAATGGACCGAATCGCTTCCATTTCAAGTCCTATAATCTCATGGTGATTACAGGACTCCAAAACCAGACTTTGGTGGTCACAGGAACTCACGATACTAAGGCATAAAGTTCATTGAGTTAGAAAACTCTTTCAAAAATCCCGAAGAAACAACAACGTCTTACCATCAGAACTCTTCAAACTACACTAAGAATTTAAAAATACTAAGATGTTTTTGTCAAAACAATTAAATAAAATGAATTTAAAAGCGCTTTCTTGTTTTGGAAAATAAGTTTTGTTTTGGCTGTTGAGAACCAATTTATTTCCTTAATCTTATTTTTCCATTATCTATCAATCCAATTTAATTCAGGCTGCATACTGGCAAACTAACTTAATTATAGCGCTGTTTGAGTTACATTCTTATAACTGTCACTTAGAAAAAATGTATCTTAACCCATGGATTGATCGTTGAATTCGTACCAAAGAGTAGGTCACATCTTACTTGGAAACTAATGTAACCTACCTGTTATTATTGTAGGGTTTTAGGAGCATCAGCGACTAAGTCCACATTGCTTTGTGTATATACACGGAATGTCTGTGAATTACTTGATCAATTTTCTGTTTTCTGAATGAAAAATCCAAATTTCCAGGAGGAAAAAATTATGCTGCCCTCGCCTGAGACCGACTAACCAGGCCACGTTGTGTAAAAGGCCCATAAAAATTCTTCTCATCATCGACGGGACCCGAACTCTGGTTTATTTCATCCGGTGTGGGGAGGACCATAGATCTACCATCTTGAAACAGGTTTGTTATCTCTTACGAATTCTGTGTACCATGTACGAAGAATAGATGAAAATTAAATCGGATTTTTGAGTACCTTAAAAGTAAAATTTAGTATTAGACAGAGATGTTTCATCAGTGGTACTCAATATGCAGGTGGTAGGGCAATAAGACTTCAGTGTATTGTGTCTGTAAATTGTTTACGTTTTATTTTCGCCCCGCTTGGTTTACTGGATAAAAAACAACCTAAAACTTTGGCCAGGTGGAAGAACAGCAAACAGTAACTACAGTGCTACTGGCAAGGGTTCGTATTAGCAAAAGATGGCCGTGTGGAAGCTTGTTGTTAATGATGTCTGACAGCTTAAATTTTTTTCTGAGCATTTCCTTTGGCAAATTAGATTTTATTGACAGTATGTGTTAATTAATAGCCTTGTTCCCTCTAATTATGATTAATATTAAATTTGGCCTCTTGGAGTCATCAAAATGAAGCCTGACGATAATAAACAGAATATTTTCCATTAAAAATGCAAATTCAGAGTTATTAATTAATAAAACAATTTGGGATGGAGTGGAAAATTAAATACACGCAGTACAGGCATGGTACACTGGCATCTCTTTCCTTGGTTTCCTTGGTGGAAAACAATGGCAATAACAAAAGTCTACATTCCATATGTGCATTTGCCATGCCCCTCTGTACCTTATCGTCGGACGGACGTGCCCTACATAAAGTATAAGTAAGGTTTTACAATATATACGAATCTAAGTCCTAGGTAATGTCATACAGACAGTTTATTTTGCTAACTAAAAGTATTTGGTAGAATAATGACTATTGCTGTGTGGATGCAGGGTGGAAGTACTCGGAATACTTTAAAAGACGAAATGTTTAGGAGCAATTCCTGAAATAAAATGTGCTCATAAAATAATAGAACAGAGCCATAGAACCGCAATATAAAATATTATGGCCCGACATCAAGTTCAAGGGAACGGAATGGTCAGGACATGGTTAGAGAATTCAAGTAAGAAACATCCTCAACAAATACTGCTGGAAAAAAAAAAAGCAAACGTGGGTGAATGGATTGGGGAGAAAGCTCAGAGGAGTTAATCTTAAAACAATATAGCTAGTATGAAGCGTTTTTCTGGATTCATACATCGATGGATTTAACATTCATCATCTTTTGTCATCTATAGCAGTAAGGAGTGCCCTCTAGCGAGTATGCAGGTCTTGTAGACTCTACATACTCGTGATTAGATTATCAAAGTAATCTCAATGGAGGTATCACTGTTTCTAGTAGTTGGACGATGGTGGGACACGGACAATGTTCATTAATACGCTGTTCCAGCACGTCACATGTAATCTCTTTATGGGCTGGATCCAAAAAAGAAAAACGTAGACCATTCTTAGGAAGTCATTCAGTCTCCTGTGCTTCACAAGGAGTGGCTTTGTCGTCCGTTAAAAGGACTGTTCTTCCACTGCACCTTGAAATGAACGAATATCGGAATCGTGAATCTCATCCTGGTATTGACAGAGCTTTCAGAACAGGTGGAAAAACATACAAGTCAATACGTAGATAGAGAGTGACTCCTGACCTAGGTTTTAATTTTTAAATATTGTCTTCAGTGCATCATTAGATTGAGGATCTACCAACTCTAATTGTAAATTCTTATCAGCATCGTTGACAGGTACGTCAAACGGATTTTGAAGAAGTTCAAACACCTTTGAATTATTTTTACAACTATCCATATTTTTAGATAAATTACTGCAACATGGAAAATGTGAAAACTTATTCCGAAGTAGCTGACTTTTAAATAACTCCAGTTTTGTTTCAAATGCTTTGCCATTATAATACGATTCATTGACAAGTTTGTCTCGTCCTTTGAGTTTCATATTAAGAAAATTCAGATGTTCATATATATCTGTTAAAAAGACAAGGTTCCACAACGATTTGAGATCTGACAGTTCCCGAACAGGTTTCAATTTTTAGTTCATAAATCTATTTCGATCCTAAGTTCAAAAAATCGCTTCAACACGTTACCATGACTCAACCATCGTACTTCAGTGTGGTACAACAAATCATCGTTTTCAGCCTCAATAGTTTCAAGAAAATTTTTGAATTGACGATGATTCAGACCAGTCTTGCGAATAAAATTTGCTATTGATATTACAATTGACATGATTGAATCTACGCCAAAAAACTGCTGGTGAATTATACAATGAAATTGCATTGGTTTTTCAATATTTTTACTCTCAAGATGTTTATGAAGCTGAACCATGAACCCAATTTTAGTACCGACCATATTTTTAGCGCCATCCATCCTAACCGCTGATAGCAAATCCCAATTCAATCAACTGCTATTGAAAAATGTGTGAGTTCACGAACTTTTTCTGCCAGGTTGAAATCGGCTCCTAAATCTTCAATTCTTCATCAGTTGATGAAGATGAACGCAAAATTCTCTACTTTCTCAGGACACACTTCTGCATTAGCCAAACAAATTCGTTTTACAAATTCTTCATCCGCAAAAGCCCTTCCTTCTTCGGCAATGCTTTTGGGAGGCTCGAAAACTAGCTCTAACTGCAGATAAATTTTGACAAGTATTATAATATAAAACTATAAGTTTTATATTATAATGATGATTGGTATCTTACCGATACCAATCATCAGACCATGCTGCTAGTGTCTGGTTTTATACTGGATCCGGCATTGTTGTGTAGTGGAAGCCTAGGGCGACCTTTGCTCCCATTTTCTGGCATCAGGGTTGGTGCGCAGGCTGGCAAGGGATTAGGAAATCCCTGATTACTGTCTCTAACGCCTATTGCTATTTAATGACAGGGTCAAGATTAACGATTATTTTAACGATGCTTCAAAGAATAGCTTTGAATGGACAGGGGCATCAACACAGTTGGAATGAATCACATTGTAAATTTTCGTGTCATCTGTAAACAACTTCGAAATAATATTCGATGGCTGAACTATTCTAGATATGTCAATAAAGTACATAATCAACAGAAGAGGAGACAAAAAGGAGCTTTAGGAGACTTTAAGTGATGAGATAATGGACAGTAAAGAAGTAACTCTTTCAATTACCACAAAAATGTGCTTTAGGGGACTCCATATGATGAGATAATGGACAGTAAAGAAGTAACTCTTTCAATTACCACAAGTCGCTTGTACCGTAGATTGTGTTAGCAATTTGCATGCAGGAGGGAGATCATTCCCATAAGAGAAGAGTTCGTTAAAAAAAATTCAACTACGAACTGAATGTAATGTTTGAGAATTGTCTAAAAGGAACATTTCACTCTGAAGATCTGCTTCCAAATGAGTGCGAATGGGAAGGAAAAATAATAAAAAAAAAGGTAGAACGAAGAGGAAAAGTGGTGGCAGAGTTTTTGGAAAGAAGAATAGGAAGTACTTGTTCATTAATATTGGAAAGAAATTTGTTCAGTACTTAGGTGTAAACAGTTCTGTCTGTGCAATAGAACTCGAAGAACTAGGTGATGTAGTGAAATCGGATACTGTAATTGAAATAAAAAAAGAGCTGTGTGGAGAGATAGACTTGCTTTTTTCCGCTGGGTTAGGCAAAGTTAGAATTAACTCGTCGGAAAGATAGGAATCCGATTACAATTGTCACGTGATTCACGAAACTCCAAAACGGTTTCAAATTAGAATGCCAACACAGCTCGAGCTCGATAGATATGATGTAATTGGAGCGCTGAAAGTTTCTAATCCTCATGTCTGCAATAAGAAAAGATTTTCTAAACTGAGAGTGTGCAATTAGAAGTACTACGCATATTGAAGCTATTTTTTTAAAGTTGAATCAACGAAATTAAACTTGGAGATGTCTGATATTGGTACTTTAGTTCTTTAACATGGATTTAATATCTGGAAAAAAAAGATTTAGTGCACTGATATTAAGTGTTAAAGGATCCTCGGTGGAAGAGTTTGCACCACTTACCTCTGTTTTGGAGAGGATCAAGTTTCCAATCTTTTCGGAGGCTTGAGGAATTCTTAAAGTTCTTCTCAGCCAGAGCTATAGTTAACCAATCTCTGGCTCAGGGACTAGGGTTTCTTTCCCTATGGGTTATTCCGGGTTTTGCGACTCGCACAACGTGAAAATTGGCCTGTAGTTGTTTGGTTTTGAACCAAACGAACTAAGGTTGGGAAGCATCAATACTGTATATCGATTCTGTCTGTAAATTGCTGTGTTCTGTGGTCTGTTTGCCTATCTTGCTGGATGGAAAATCCACTTTCTGTGAAGAAAAAATTCATGCAGGCCTCTCCCGCTGCTGCTTAATTTGGCAATGTTGCCAACAACAATAAAAAAGGCCAATAAAATCTCCCTCTTTTTGTATAGGATTAGAACCGGCATTTATCACAATGGAAGGACATCAATCGTTGCCAGCGAGAGTCAGTTAAAGAAGTTTTATTAATTGCACTATTGTCATTAGCTGGACGCTGCAAATTCGCACTAGCGAGAGGAACTTCTTTTAGTAAGAAACTCGATTTAAAAGACGCTGAAGCAGGAAAAGATTCGGGAGAATACCGTTGGAAGAAGCAAGACACCTGGAAACCCACAGTATCGGTAGACGGGATAACTAGTGACACGTTGGCCTGCTCGAATGGGCCATAGGTGTTCGAAGGACTTCATTTTCATCAGATGAATATTACCAAATGCTGGTCCATGAATGGATTATTGACTAACGAAACGAATTCTCTTGAGAGGAATATACCCATTGGTCTGGGATTGGAGGAATAATACGGAGTCAAGTAGATATTTAACGATACCTGTAGGGCATTCATACCTTATTATATTTTTTAAAGTGGGTCCGTGCACACATTATGGAAAATTTATTTTTAATAAGAAATATTAGTGACGCTTTTGTCACACGATGATTTTCAAATGTTTGGATTCTTTAAAGTTCATTTTGAACGCTGTATGCTCCACTTAGACACATTCATTTCTAAAGATGCTTTGAAGGTCAGTTTTAAGCAGGGCAGCGATTAACTTAGGTTCCTTCAGTTTGGTGATGACTAAGAACTCTTCGATCTTCAAGTATTTTAAAAATCATTACCTCGGATTTTATTCTTTTATTATAATTTATGATTCTGGACATTTCACTGCCTTATTATTATATTACGCCTTAGACATTTGCGTATAAACCACGTGAGTGTAGATAAATAATACTACAATAATAGTAAAGCATCTAGAATGCACGAAATGCTTAACTATTTATGTGGATGAAAATCCGACATACGGCAGCACTGTGCGTTAAATTACAATACTGTATAATAGCAGGTTCAGTGAGCCGTGACAATTAAACCGATAATGTTAGAAGTCGATTATCATCCTAACTGTAGTCCAGCATTAGGAAATCATGCTAGCATTGCAAAGTTTTTCGTGTAATAAAGGTATCAGGAACCTCATAATCGAAATATTAATCAAACTGTCTCAGCCCTAAATTATAGCTTGCACTCTGTCTCTAACAGTGATCAGCAGTTTGTTTGTGTCAGATGGGATTACTCGCCATTCCTCGCGTAATGCGCCATCTAGTTGATTGAGAGTTGGGACTGTTCACGTCAACCACCGAAACTGCGCTTAACACATCGTACAATGGCTCAGCCAGGTTTAACTTAAGCTCGTGGATGACCAAGAAGGGAAATAAGTGGCCTGTAAGCATTGATCGCAGTAGATTTCCAGAGACTGTATTCGTGCTTCATGATGATAAGTGGAACTATTCGTTTATATCAGCTTGTTCTTTTGCATTGTCAATTAATAGAAATGATCGAAAGTCTAATTTCCTAGCAGTAACATATCTGCACATTAATCGTGTAAGATCGTATTGTATACAAATATATTAGAAAAAAAGACATTGGGCGTCAGGATTAGACATTGAGTATAACTCGATAACATATTGTATACAAATATATTTTATGGAGGCATCCCCAAGAAATACACTTGGGCCAACAGTTCTTGAAACTTTTGATTGAATTACACATCACTCCAGCAATCTGTTGCCCCGTGGGTGACGATAATACCTTGTGTGGTAGCTTGGATGATTGTATGGCGGTCTGTTGCTAGACAGTGATACGGTATATCCTTAACAATTTGTCTTTTGCTAGCATGACTGATTTGGAAGCATAACTGATAGTGTATCAAGTTCTGTTACGAGTACCAGCTTCGGCAAAGCTTCAGCAACAGTGTCTGAAATAAGCGAACTTCTGAAGAGAACTAGGCAAAACCAAAACTTTTGAGTGGGTTGCAAAATTAAAAAAAAAATGGGTTGATCTGTGCTGAAGATGCAGGCCATTCAGGGAGGTCATCCACGACTAGCCAGATGAAACTGTTGCACGAGATAGCTAATTAATTAAAACAGTCGTTCTCACCATCCACTTGGAGGTTTAATTGGAGCTCTCCTGATGAACTTGCTAATGTACTTTGAAAAACTAAATATACGATCGATCGTGGAGAGATTTGTCCCACATGTACTTTACTGATGACCAAAAACTCCTGTGATTTCGTTTTGTTTCCGAGACTAAAATTCAAACTCTAAGGGAGATTTTAATGACAGTTTGGAGATCCAACAAGAAACCAAAGCGACCAAATAAGAAAAGGAAACGGGTGTCTAGAAATATCTTCGGCAGTAGCAGAATCTGAGAGCAAGATAAATTGCTATGAAATAATCGGTTAGTGAAAAGGTTTCCTTTATTGCAGTCTGGAATGGTTGGAATGTGCTAACTAGACATCAATTAAAGTCATGTTTTGGGACTGAGGAACTTTTATGGGCTTTTCTTTTTCACGTAATGGTGGAGTTTGACTGGCCTGGTCAAGGCCGCATTGTTTTTAATCTTTCAAAGCGCCATAGGATACCTAATTTATTTAGAAACGAAACTAAGTCAGTCAGAACTTCCTAACCATACTATCTGATTTCACAGGACAGTTGGTAGCAATAAATCTTGTAACAGTGTTCAAGACATTTGAGGAACAGTATTGATACATCAACTTCGCTTAGGCCTCATCCGCTTAGTAAAGGTTTAAAGAATGAGAACTCATCTCTTTGTAATGCATACCTAATAAATCAGCAGTCATGAATTCTGGTCACTCTTGGAAGATATTCTGCGAAACTTCTCAATGTTCGAAGGAATTAAGATAAAAAATACTTTAGGATACTTTATAGCACGAAGTTTTTTCTCAATAATACTAAGTACATTACGTAAAGCAGAAGTTGAAGCAGACTTTTATTTTGTTTGTTTGAAACGCACTAAAAAGGGACCAAACATCCAAGTAACTTCACTTTAGTGACATTTAAGTGCGTAGTAATATAAACATCTAGATGGAATGCACTATTCAAAATCTTTTAAAAGTATTCTCGGCAGAAGCTTCTTTTCCGTTCCATTGATTTGTTTGCTTGCCATTTCCGGGGATTTGGGATTTCGGACTGCAGGGAACTCCTCGTACAAAGATATTCAGGAATCGCCAAAGAAAAAGTCGGCTAAAAGCTCTCAATATCCGGCTCAGTCACAAGGTAAGCTGATTTTCTACCAACCAAAACAGGTGTTTTGTGGTAGCCTTCTCTGACTTTCCCTAAGATCCGTGCAGAAACTTATCCAACGCTCAGCGTGCAGAGTGATAAAGATTTCTTAATTAACGATGCAAGGAACAGCTAACGGTTTGTTGGAGATTTTTACATAGGCGAGTAAAATTCTGTACAGCTTTAAAAAGCTGTACTAAATTTTATAGATGCATTAGAGGAGTGCAATGGTTCTTGGTCACCATGCGCTGATAACCTAACGTTTTATCTTAATTCCTTTGGATATTTTGAAGTTTTGCAGAATATCTTCTACGAGTGAGTGGAATTAATGATTGCTAGTTTATTAGGTGTGCATCACGATGAAATGAATTGTCATTCTCAATGGTATTATCTAATTGTGACAATGAATTCTGGTTTGTAAGCTTTTCGGGATGAAAGTCCGAGTTTATTAGTCGAAAATGCCATGCATTTATGCCGCAAGATCCTTGTAGCGAAGGAGCTGCCAGACCGATAAGATTTTCAGCACATTTAGCATCCTGGTTATGAACTTCGCAAGGTCTCTTGTCCCTTAAAGACACGCTATTATTTTATAATCCCTGGCTCCGTCACTCTTAGATGATATCTCTGAAATATTACCCATTTCCACAGATCACGATAAGTGAATGGCATGCTACCGAATCTACGTTGTTTTTCTGAGATTTTATCACTTTCATGTTACTCCCCCCCCCCTCAGCTTTTTTTATTCCTTAGAAGCGAATCTACTTGTCTTTAGTCTCCAGTTTGACTCTGTGCTCGTTCAAGCGTCTTTGGTAACCCCTCAGTGTCACGCCATTTGTCTTCGGGAGGTTGTCTAAGTTCTCCTGTACCTGGACGTCATTTGTTTTCATTAAAGAGGAAACCGCGGCCGCTTCACCCCGAATAGCTGCTCCCCAGGAGTAGCTTGTCTCAATGCTATTGTTTCTTATTAAATGTAAATATAACGGTTCTCGTTCTCTTAGACAATGATCCGTCTGGAAATTTGCCAAGTAGTTCGTATGTTTAAGGCTATATTCAATCGACTCTGCTTGCTTAGGCCGAAATGGGACTTTGGTACAAAGTCTGTTGGTTGGCAACGAAGTTCTTTCATAAAAAATGCAGGTGGCATTTGTTAATCAAAACCATAACACAGATATCTTATTGGAGGTTTAGGGTTAGCTTCATTTGTAGTTGGTTGTTTGTATGCACCTACCTTATTTGTCTAATGGTATCGTAGAATAGTTGGGAAAGATAGGTAGGACTTTCTTTCTGTCTCTGAAGTGTTTGATGATCTAACCAGCGCTGAATAAGGTCGAGGCAAGCCGACTGGTGGTGCTTACTATAATTAATTTTGAATTTGATTCTACTTTTCCATCCACTTTCTGATTGTAGGAGATGCTCGCGTACTCTTGACTTGTTTGTAGACTAAGCTGTAATCTGACCAGTTTCCCTCCTCATCACTTTCAAATAAAGCCCCCAACCAGGACGACTTAATTAGTGTGGTAAACAGACAAATGCAATATACCTCAGTTAATTGAGTTGTGGAATTATCTCGGATCAAAAGGATCCACGTGGTCATGTTAATTTATTATCACACGGATAGTCCTCGTATAATCCACGAAACTTGAGATAACTATAATTCCGGTCACATGACTTGGCAGTGGCTAGACGCCGAGAGAACTACTGGCATGCCTAATATGTTATTAATGCCTCAGTAATGAATGTATTAACGTGCTCTACAAAGAAGTTGTATAGTGAACTTGCCCGTATTAGAAGCGAATTTCATTTGATGTTGCTCAAGGGAAACTAACTTAGTACGAGTCTCTTGAGATCATGGAGATCGTACCTAATTAAGGTTAGAACACTTAGAATATGAAGTGAGTTTGCTTTTGTTGGTAGAATGCAGGGGGAGATCGAGTCGAAAAATATAGAAATTTTTAGCTTTCTTCCATCGAGGAAAAAACTCATAATGGACGATTGTTTTTTTTGAGTCTGGGTAGAAGGTCATCGTCTGATCCTAGGAGATATTCAATAGATGGACTGTTATCTTCTTTAGTATTCCTTCATGCATCAGCAGATCAAGGTAAATATTTTCTGTTTGACTCTTCTATTACCTGCATTTGTAATGAGCTAAGGACTTACCCGCAGCCTTGGTAATTTTCAACAGGTCATATTCGCAGCCCGTGAATTAGACTATACGAGAAAATGTCCAACCTGCTCACAAATGCGAAATAATTGCCCATTCGCGAATCACTTAATACCAACGTGCATGGGAGATTAATACGCGTGGTCACGTGTTTATTCATGGATCGTTGAGTTTCTTATCCGAGTATTAGCTTTTTCCATTGGTACAGAGACAGGGGGGAGGGGGGGCACAGATCTCTTGCGCGAGCTCTTATTATTATTATTATTTTATTTTTTCTTCTTTCCAGAAAAGTTATAGCTTCTTTAGCAAGTCTCGCGCGACTGAGCCACCGATAGTTAAGAATGCCAGCTTATCGCTTGCAGCTAATTCATCCTCATTACCGATAATCTCTGAACGAGCTGCAGGCTTCCAAAGCAAGTCTATAAACAAGTAACGCATTCAATTTTTACAAATGTCAGAATATCTGCGCGCTGTTGTTGGATCCACAAAAAAGGCGTGGAGGGGCAGTGGTAAATCAAGACAGCGAGCAGTTGATGAGGATTCGAGAGGGTGAAGCACACAAGAAAATTAATTGAAAAGGATTACCCAGCATGGATTTGAATAAATTAAACGACTGACTCATGTCTGTGACAAAAAAAGAGATACTGCAATCATCTCAAATGTATTTTTTTTGTGGTACCGCTGTCTCTTCTCTGTTTCCATAATAACGGGCAAAGTATTTCAGGCTAAGAAGATAAAAGAAGGGTAAATATAATGAGAAATATATTCCATTAGCCTTTTACCACAAATAATGTATAAGCAAATCATGACCAATAACGCAAGTGTTCCATAATGGAAGCAGCGTTTGTCAGCTGAAATAACTCTCGCAGGTTACATCTTAGTGGTAGCCTTTATCATTCGTTTTCTTTGAATCCACCAAAAATTATAATCTTTATATTATTTGCTGGTTTGACCTATGATAAGTTGGAGATAACGATGGAATACCACCAGGGGTAGAACCCCATTAGCGAAAGACACAAACTTTAAACTAGAAAAAAACAAATATTTGGATATTTCTTTACATTTTGTGGCCAATTTGTAAAATATGATATTTTCTCAAGACAATAGTAATAAAAATAAGCTTTTTGTTGTTAGAATGCACTCTCATTTATTGGGTTTTATTTTTAAATACTGCATATTGGACTTATTTTTCATCAGGTGTGTAGTAATTGATGAAAGTCAGTTAGAAGGTCGTCTGTTTCAAGATGGCCGAAAGCTCTCAATATTATGTCGTTGGTATCCTGAGAGTTAAAGATCACAAATCATGAAGGGGAAGAAAGGGAATGATGAGGGGAAGAAATATTGCAAGACAACGTGATTCATTCAGCTTTCACTAATCCACATTACTCCTATATCTAATCCCTTTACCTTACTAAATCTTTTACTCTTCAAGACTCGTCACTTGGCCCTTTGCAATGTATTATGTGCATCATTGACTTTTTGCCACGTTATTGCACAAAAATCAGGTTTAATATAGACGCTTCTCAGATCACTAATGATATTTACCTTTCAAATTTCCTTGACATGTTTTTTCCTGACTGGCTCTGAAAAGCAACTTAAAATTCAAATATCAATCTTTCATATCCTCTGACCGCAGGAAATTAAGTTTAGCTCAGTAGAGTCAGTCGCGGTACTTCTTCCATACTCACAAGTAACGCGTGATCTTTCAAACTTCAGGTTCTGCTAAGCAACTTACAAACACCATGGGCTCGCCTTCCCTCACCTTAAACATCAGCAAAATCCTTGTTTTTCCCTGTCTTGGGAGAATCCGTTAAGCTCATCTGGAAACAGACCCAAAACAGTGGATAAGAACCGTCATGTTTTCTATTGTAACTATATTAAACATTAAAATCTATAGTAGTTCTTAGAATATCACTACGAATCATTTGTACTCAAGAAGCCGAAAAGACACTTCTTTCATCTTTATTCCGATACGAGCATAAATATAAAAAAAACGTTTGTGGATAATAAAATAGTCTTCCTCTAGAAAATAGTCCCTTGTTTGATATTTACTGTTAATAATTTTTTTAAAAATTAATGTAATGTGGTAACCAAATGGTCATCATCAGTAATTCAGTCTTGTGACTGGTCAGTTCCTCTGATGAGCTGTTTCCATCTTTGTCTGTCCTGTGCCGTTTGTTTTAGTTCCTCAAAGTTTCGAAGTCCTGCTTCATCTAGCAACGACCCGATGAAGGTCGGAACCTTGCATTGCATCTCTCCAAATGACACCAGTCTCCAATGATTGGAGGGATGCATCTTTCCAAATCCCATGAGATAGTTCAACAATGGGTGCAAAAAATCAATGGAGTAGAAAATAATATTTTCTGATACAAGTTTCTGTGGGCTAATTCTACGCTTGTGACGTGTTTGTTTGCACTGGAAGCATCGCAACTGTACATCTTGCATTCCTTGATGTCTGCACATCAAGGAATGCAAGAAGAAACTTTGTGTGTGACTGAGGACCATATATGTCCTCATTGTTTGTATTATCTTAAATAAAGTTCACTACTGTTCATGACTATTCCTTCCTTAGAATGAGAGGAATCAAGTTCGGTAGAATTTGGCGAGAGGTTACACGAGGATTTGTGGTTTAGACTCCATGTTTTACATCTCATACAGTGGTTAGGACTACAGCTTATTGCTAGAAATAGCATCAACAGAAAAGGTGTCCGTACAGAAACACATCTTGTGACACTTCTGCGAAGAAGGCTTTGAAACTAGAAGTTATTTATTTTCAGTGGACATCTCTGTTATCAGAAGCTACAGTTGTCAGTGAGGAAATGTTTTTAAGCATAAGTACACAGAGAAATGTTTTTTAACAGAGGCTGCATTAAGATATGACTAGCATTGTGCTGAATTCCCAATTGTAGACCCAGAATTTCATGTCCTGCTGACGATGCATAATACCTTTAGCAGCACTTGAAAAGATAGGGTGGTCTCATTTCATGTTTATCTTTAACTTCATCTCAGAATAAAACCATTTCCTGTGATATGATTTTAAGACTTAGAAGGATACTGTTTGGATTAACGAGATTTTCACTAACCCATCTATTTAGAGCTCTTCATCATATCTTGGAGCAAATCATCACGATTCTTCAGTTTTCATTTTGTGTTGGACTAGATCACGCTACTCCAAACTGAAATGGATAATTTCATATGGTTTCTTTGTTTATCGTGTTTGTTAGGTTCCATTAGGGATAGCCCTCGTGGCAAGCACAGTGATTATGATTGACGTCCTTCCACAGCGTCGAAAGGCCTGTGTTCGAAATTCGCGGAGATCGAAAGAATTCTTATGGGCAGTTTCCACACTGTGACCAAGTCAAACTCCGAAGTTGCGTGGTTTTTCTTTCAGTAAACAGGGTTGGTTAGTTGTAGAGCTTTATGCGAAGCTTAGGCCATCTTGTGCCGTATGTAATATGTCTGTAAATTGCACGTGTTCTGTGGTCGACTTACTGTAAATTCCGTTTTCTAGTCACACGGATCCAGCTGGCCGAGGTGCTAAGGCTCTTGCAATTGATAACGACCTCGCACAGATTGTTAATTTACTTAGCAGAATACCAGACAATCCTAACCCCGCAGCGAACAAGCTTGATCTTTTCTCACAAACAACCTTTCTAAGTACACAGTCGAGGTAAGTGGTCCTCTAGGCACCTCATCACAACTTGGTTGACGGCTCTTCTTCAATGGAGCCTATCTCTCATAGCCATTCTCAGTTTCGTATTGTTTGGCATTACAAGAATGCAAAATGGGATGATCTGTGAGAATTGTTTTCTTCTTTTCCTTGATTGGATTACTGTTTCAAATCTTCCGATATCAAAGTTTGCTCAGATCGTGTCAGTGAAATTATTCTTGTAGCGATGTCTGCTCATGTAGCACAGTGGCATCGTCACCATCCTCCCCACACTGGGTGGAAAAGGCCCGGGTTCGAATCCCGTCGATGACGCGAGGAACTTTTGAGCTTTTTTCACTCAGCCGCTGAGTTAGTCTGTCTCAGGAGTAAATGTCTCAGTCAAACTGAGAAACCTTACAGGGCAAGGTTTCTCAAACTGAGAAACCTTGCCCTGTAAGGTTTTCCTCCCGGAAAAACTGGGATATTTCGTCCAGAAAACCAAGCAAATCGACCAGAGAACACCCAATTTACAGACAAAATGTAGTTGAAGTGACTTTCTAGGTGACCGTAATATATAATAGTATTCTTGTAGAGATGAAATTCTCTATTCCACACTCCACCTTAAAATCTCGTTCTGTTTCTAAACCTTGACTCTCTAATAAATGTGCTAAGGATGTTCAGGAGAAGAATGTTGCATATCGTAATTGTCTTGTTTCTTAATCTCCAGCTTCATTTCCTGCCTACACCAAAGCTAGCAACAATTGTATTCCAGTTATTAATCAGTCCAAACTAGATTTCGAACCGGCTAAGAGTAGAAAATTTGCTTCTTGTTCAATGGTTTTTGATCGTGTTTGGCATAAAGGTCTTCTTAATAAACTTTCATCTTATAGTTTGCCAACTGTTTTTTGTAATTGTGTATCTAGTTTTCGCTTTGACTGCTCACTGTGAGTGATGGCAGATGGCTCTCTGTCTTCTAACTTTTCCAATAATGCTGGTGTTTCCCAAGGTTCTGTTTTTTCCTCCTACTCTTTTCCTCTTGTATATTGATGACCTTCTTCCATTGACCGGAAATCCTATCCATAGTTCTGCTGATGATAGCACATTTCATTCCACCTTCCAGTTTGAGAAACCTTGCCCTGCTCAAACAGCTTCCATTTCTCGAATATCCACTACCAATTCCTTTGAGGTTTGAGAAACCTTGAGAAACCTTGCCCTGCTCAAACAGCTTCGACTTCTCGAATATCCACTACCAATTCCTGAAATGCTGATCTCCATGTAATTCTCCAGTGGGGCAAAGACAACTTAGTTGATTTCATCCTTCTAAAACTCAGTCCTGTCTTATATCGCGCAAAAAGGATTCTTCTGCTCCTATGCTTATCTTCGATGACACTCTGATTTCTAAGCAAGACTATACATCTGTATTGAGGATTACCTTGCACTTCTAATCTCTCTCTCTTGGCACAAACACATTACAAATATTGCTTCCTCTGCATCTGAAAAACTAGCTTTTTTCTTTCTCTCTTGGCGTTACTTTTTTTTTTCAAACAGCTGAACACTGTGTACAAATCGCAAATCGGCATCCGCCCTACCATGGAATATTGTTCCCACATCTGGGATGGTGTCCCCAAAACCTCTCTGAGGCTTCTAGATTCCATTCAAAAGAGGGCAGTAGGTTAATTAATACCTCTCGTATTTGGGGTTTTCATAAGAGTAAAAAAAAAACAGAGGTGTGTAAAGTTTGGTAAGACAGTGTAATCCAAGTACTAGTTGACCTTGATAAATAAATAACCGCAGTAGGCAGAGGTACGCTTTTTGTGGTCAAAGGTTACTTTGTTTTGAATATAGTAATATGGTTCTTTAAGTGGCAAAACACACGTTTAGTATCTGTCCGGCAATTTACGTTGAGAAGCATTAACTAGAGAGAGAGAGAGAGAGAGAGAGAGAGAGAGAGAGAGAGAGGGTCAGACAAATTAACAGTGTATCACTTAATTGAAAAATCCATGAAGCTTTTAACGCCAGTCACCGAAAACATTGCAAGATATTCGACTCAGTTTGTTACAGCCAGCCAGGAAATCATTGAGTAAACTCAATGATTTACTGGAAGGAGAATATCAACATATCTCTTTAGGGAATGCCCACAAAGCAACGAAGAGACTTAAGAATTTTTTCGAGCGTACGCCATTCAAGTTATCCATGAGTTGAGGTCTGTCTGTAATGCATCGTGGCTTCGTTACCGTTAGCTGGTTCAGAAATTTAGTTCGAGTCAATATTCACGTCTTAGACAATACCTTTTTCTTAGAAACGAAGTATGGTTCCGTTTGTGTAGGTACACAAACAGACCAGAATAGCCTTCTTGGAGTTCCACCGCAAAGAGACCAGTAAAAATCGCACTGCGGTGCGCAATATCGCGTTAACAAATTGTTGGGCTAATATTCTTCTAAAACACCATTAATGTTGAATCGAATGTTGTTTCAGCATTGGATATCACATATGATTTCTTTATTTTCCTACACTTACTGGCCAAAAAATTAGAAATCGTTACTTGTAGGACCACTTTTCATGTGGTGACATGGATTCCACTAGGTGTCTGAGGGAATCTATCTCCAGATTTGACCATTCTTCCATCAAGATGTTTCCAACTGCTGTATTGTGGTCGGTAGAAAACTGCCTTTCCAACGTATCCTGGACATTTTCAACCGTGTTCAGATTTGGAGAATCAGGTCGCCAGGGTAGATGTTGCAAATTTTGGAATGTACCTCGAGAAATCCAGATACAACTTTTGCACTGTGTCTAGTTGCGTTGTCGGACCCATTCTTTACCAACAGAACCTGTCCCATACTATGATATTACTTCCAGCTGTTTGAGTGATTGACACGAGACAGCCTAAATGCATGGCTTCACGAAGTTCATGCCACACTCTACCATTGGTGAAAAGTGTAAGAGACTCCTCAGATCACGCGATCTTTTTCACCGTTCCAGCCCAGTTTTGTTTGTTCTAGAACAGATGTGTTCCAGTCCAGGTTGAATGTGTTTACAGCTCCTGCTATTGCTTCAGTCATTCGTGCTGAACGTTTGAAGTCAGTTTTTTTATGCAATGTCTTGCGTCTTTCTCTGTTTTATTTACCTCAATTAGAAGTACACTTCTCTCCCAGATGGCAGCATTTTCGGGGGGCTGAGCACGTCAGACACAAGTATTTTGAGAGGAAAATTCTCTACAACAGTAAGTTTGCAACACTGATAGTAACATTTAGTGATTGCAATAGTACTGAAGTTATTACGGCTTATTTAACATCACAAACAACGAGGTGTTATTTAAACATATACGAAGGTACACTGGCAATGCCCAAGGGGGTAAGATTCTTAAGTATCTGACGCACTATGGCCAGAGATGCCGATGCGCCTAATAAACTCCCAACCAACCAAACAAACAAGATGTCCGAATTCCCATCATGCCGGTTGAATATGAGGAAGTGGACCTGATAGAGAGTTGTTGTTCGGTAGGCTTTCTCCACACATTTGTTCACATTCCATCGAGAATTCATTGAAGGAGTCGAGTACGTTTTATGGGGACAGCAGCTGGAGGAATTTCTGGGGGAGAAAGGCGGGTAAGTAGCTGCTTCTTGGGGATCTGTGAAGAGTTGATGGCCGAGTGAGGATTTCCACAATGGAAGATTCCTACATTCCATGCTAGACATGCTCCGCTGGGGTGAAGATTTTGGTCTCCATGAAGAGAATCTTCCGGGAAGGAACTCATCCTATGGAAGTGTGGAGAAGTGGCTTTCGACTTCCATCTGGCTTTCGACTACCATTTCAGCTGAGTCCTGCAGGCAGAAGCTCATTTATGGCAGAAGTTGTTGGGCTAATAATTCGTGCAGGCAGAAGCTCACATACCAGCCCATAAATATTCTTTATGGGCTGGTGTGCGTTGTTGCTCGTTCCCTTGGAGGAACGGGTCTCTCATTGCCTTTACGGATACTGTATATTGTCTGCGTGTGCTGTTTATCTTGTTCACAATATACCTTTCGTGATCTATATGCTTTAGGGTATGTATGACCTCCAAGGTTACCTGGCTTCTTTCTGTTGGACCCGTTATCTTTTTGGTACTCTTGTGGAAGTAAGACAGTATATTTGGACATAGGCGTTGGAGTGCTGAGGTTTGTACTCTCATGGAGTGTCAATATATTAGAACAAGTATTAAAGTGAGGGTAGGTTTGAATTAAGACCTTTTTCAAGATTCTGAATTCGTCAGAGGAAAGTTGCCTAAACACTGAAGTTGACTACTCAAGCGGAAGAACGTGAGTTAATTCCAGTTGTCTTTTGGGTGTGTGTGGCTATGTTTTTCTTGAGATTATATAAGTGAGACTATCTGAAGAGGTTCGCGTTGTACTAATCTTGGAAGGCCCAAATGTCGCGGATTATTACCTTTCACAGGCTTTTGTTGATATACACTGGTGTGCAAAATTTAAGGACCAGTCAAGTTTTCACCTGTAGCTCCTCATAGGGGTGGCCTGGATATGAGAAAAGCATATCAAAGGAACCTCGTGAGGTACAGAAATGAGGAACGAAACAACAACGGAAACAAAACGGTACAGAGGGACTTTATTCAAAAATGGCAACATAGCGCTGCCTGCCGTGATACAGATGCATCACTGCCAAAGATGGAACAAAGGGAAGAGGTGGTTCTCAGTAGGAGATATGGCCACCCCCTAATGTCGATGGAGGTTTTGCACCGCCTATCCATACTTAGAACAATGTTGTTGATAAGTTCTTGAGGTAACATCGCTCATTCCTCTGTCAGCGCCATCTTCAGCTGGTGAACATTTTCTGGTGGGTGTGGACGTGCCGCTAGGCGTCTCTCCAGAGCGTCCCGTATGTGTTCGATGGGATTTAGATCGACTGAATGGGCAGGCCAATCCATACAAACAATGTCCTCACTTTACAAAAGCATATCAACAGCTGCAGTGCGATGGGGTGTGGCGGCGTTATCATCCATAAACACGAACTCAGGGCCAATGGTACCTCGGAACAGACGCACATGGGGAAGAATTACCTCTGTACAGTAGCGTGCACCGGTTACAGTAACACCTTCCAGTATCTGGAGTTGTGTACGTCCATCCAAGATAACGCCTCCCCAGACGAGAACACTTCGACCGCCATATCGATCCCTTTCAGTGATGTTTGCGAGGTGATACCATGTGCCAACCTCTCGCCAGATTAGCTGACTTCCAGAATCGCTGCTGAGACTGAATCTACTCTCATCAGTAAAGAGTACCTTAAGTTAAGGTTTTGTCGCTGTAACCTTTTGAAATAGTGTTGGTCCTTAAGATTTGCACACCAGTGCATAATTCACAGTATTTGATCCACCATTGTATCTTTTTTGTATCTTTAGTCCTTGTATCTTTAATCCTTCTAAACTTAGTCCGGTCTTATATCTCGCAAAAAGGATTCTTCTGCTCCTATGCTTATCTTTAGTGACACTCCGATTTCTAGGCAAAATGATATCTCTCTTTTGGGGATTACCCTGACTTCTAATCTCTCTTGGCACAAGCACATTACAAATATTGCTTCCTCTGCATCTAAAAAAGTTGGTTTTCTCTTTCGCTCTCGGCGTTACTTTTCTTGCAAACAGCTGCTCACTCTGTATAAATCGCAAATCCGCCCTGCCATGGAATATTGTGCCCACATCTGGGGTGGTGCACCCAAAACCTCTCTCAGGCTTCTTGATTCCATTCAGAAGAGGGCAGTTAGGTTAATTAATGATTCATCTCTAACAGAGTCTCTCCACTCGCTTTCTCATAGACGCACTGTTTCTGCTGCATGCCTCTTCTACAGATACTTCCATGGGCAATGTTCTTCTGAATTGGCTTCTATAATTCCCGCTCTCTCTTTCAAAACAGTCCGAACACGTGCCGCCACCAGCCAACATCCATTTACTGTCCAACTTCAAACCCACAGAACCAACTTTTCATCTTCTCGTTTATTCATTCAACTGCCGTTTTCTGGAACAACCTTCCTTCATACGCATTTCCTGAAAATTACAGTCTACTAAAGTTCAAGTATAAAGTCAATAAATATCTTCTTTCGTCTTCACAACCTTCAACCCACGCACGGTTACTAAATACTACAAGTTCTAATTCCTCTCACGTTTGGGGTTTTCAAAAAAAAAAGTATCCACCATAGTATCTTTTTTGAAATAATATCTTTATATCTATTTATCTTCTTAAGATAAATATCAAAATACTTGTTTCTCGCATAGTATAACTCTTTTTATTTCATTAACTTGGCCTTTATTTCATTCGCAACATGGCCGAGTTAATCGGTCTCAGGCGTGGGTAGCTTGGGTTTTCATGAAGCAAACAGCAAATCGATCAGAACACACTTAAATTACAGAGATATTATACAAGGTGCAATATGGTCTAAGTTGCTGACGCGCCTAAAACCCTACAACAAACAACCGGCTAAGATACAAGGAGTTTTATCACCAATATGCCACCAAACTCACTTCGAAGAATGTTTATAGCTAAATTCAATCGATAATAACATATTGGGAAGCATAATCCGATGCTAGATTAGCAATAGGTTAGCAAAAACCATTTTAATAGCTTGAAGTAATCTCTGGGTATAAATTATTGAGAACATTTTGGATCAAGTAATGCCCAATTCATTTAAACTCACTTAAGTATCGATTGATTACTATGCTCTTCTTAAAATTCAGGCATCTGCATACTACCCAGGAAATATTTTCGCCGATACATCCCACTCCATGTTATCTATGGAGAATTTAGCGAGGTACTCGCTGAAGAAAATCCCCAGAGGATGGTTACCGAACAAAATTAGAATGAGAAAGATTAATGCGGGTAACGTAAGCAGACTTTTGATGAATGGAGACGGATTTTAAGAGCTAAATATTAAGCCTACGCCGCGATCTCTTTCACCTCCCTAAAACGAAAACAAGAGACCGTAGAGAAAGCTCTCTGGTACTGAATCTTCTTCTGCTGTAAGTACTTTTTGAATACCGTAGTAACATCGGGATAAGCATTTCTCGTGAGTGTACTCTATCTGCACGTTTGGCCTCGACATGAAGGTTTTGGCAGACGGCCAACAATCGAATAACAATGCCACGAGTTTATGTGGGAGGAGGCGGGAGGCTGGGGGAGAAGATACTGGTTGTGGTGCCGAGAGTGGACTAGAGGAGTTTTCTAAAAAAATTTCTCTTTTGGAGAAAGTTTTCAGGTCAAAAAAATGAATCGTTTTTACTTGTTATGAACGTAAAAGTTGTTTTTAGTGGAAGCCACATTATCGTTTTGAATTTCTTAACGCTGTTTCATTAATAATCTATCTCCAGCGGGTGGTGATAAAAAATATTTTTCTCAGAATCTTAAAGAGTATTCGTAAAAACTTTTGTTGCCAAAGTTGGTGTAAAATAGTTTTTCTGTTTCAGTCTCTACACCTACAACGGGTTAAATACGTCCCCTGCACTGTCAGCGCATGCTCTTTCTTATAGTTTATAGCTTAACTATTTTCTTATGAAATTTCATTACTTTTAGTATGCTTACATCACTTTCTCAATTGGGAAATTTTCGCTATTGTTTCTCGATTATTGAGATTTTTAAGTGAACAAATAAGCCGAGTCTTTGTAATGTTTAAATTTCACGTTTATTGTATCACGCATTACAAGTTCCCCCCAACCACACTTCACACATTAGAAGGGCCCCCACTTCACACAACAGATCCCTCCACTACCTAGAAAGAAAATTCTAAAATTGGCTTGTTGGCTACGTTTTTGGAGTCTGTATCTTATCCTGAATGGAAATGAATTAATAAATTAGGGTTGTTTCGTCCCCTTTCTGTTGATGACCTACCGAATTATGAGTAGAAAGGAGTGGTTAGAATCTCATCGAGATGTGACAAATTTTATGGGCTTTTTTTTTATCGTAGTCGAGCTAATCGTTCCTGAAGGAAGTTTGCACGATTTTTCACCCTGGAAAGTCGGGTTTTTTATCCAGGAAATAGATAAACCGAGAACCTTTAGCTACTTTGCTTCAAAAACAACAACAAATTACAGATTCTTTTAAGATTGATATATATTTGGAGCCCAAAGGGCTGATCTACCTAGAAAAGACTCAAAAGTACCTACAAAATTTCCGAGAGAAGGGCAAATTTTTGATATTCTTCATAAAATCTTTGAAATTCTTCATAAAATCTTTCTATAGCATTTAATGAAGTCAGACCACCTATTAATATATTCAGCTACGCGCATTTCAGCAGCTAAACATTTGAATAACAGAACTATTTGTTTGATTTTGTGAGAGTTTACTCTTACAAAATGTTTTAGTTTCTAATATGGGTTACAGTCCAACATGTGGTCCACTTTTAAATTTAAACTTATGGGAAAAAAAGTATTTAAGATTTGAGTTAAATAAAGTATGATTATAATTTATAAATGATTTCTGTAGAAAAAAAAAGAGGATTAGAAGAATTTGATTTTGAATTCAATGTTAATGTGTTTTATGAGGACGTACGCGCTGCTGAATACCAAATTTTGATTTAAGGAATGTTGTTTAAGGTTGAGATTATCTATACTTACGAGTTGTCAGAGTTTCCACTTGGGATGAGAATCCATCCCATGTTTTTAAGCCACTTGTAATAAAGTTGTGTTCATTATTCAAAAAGTATAATTGATTAAAATACCGCCCACAGACAAACTGTCTCTCAAAGATCAAGGAACAAATTATCTGGAATAAAAGATGCATTTATGAGAAACATCAGATGTGCAGTCAGAAGCTCATTGGACCTCCGTGAGAGGCGAGCAGTTGGCCATCAAAACTGGTCAACATCGGGATCGAAGTCGAGGGGGGAGAGGGGGAACGATCCAGATTCACGGCTCAGAGAGAAGGAATTATAAATCTACATGCCAGCTCCAAAATTTTAGCACTCTGGTGAGTAGAACAGTTGGTAGAATCGCCGTCCTCCTCACCCTGGGTGGAAAAGACCTGAGTTTGAATCCCGTCGATGAGGAGGAATTTTTATGAGTCTTTTTCACAACGTGGTTGAGTTAGCCGGTCTCAGACGAGGGTAGAATGGTTTCCCTCCTGAAAAATCGGGTTTTTTCGTCCAGCAAACAGAAA
The DNA here is from genome assembly GCF_048544385.1 of Mastigoproctus giganteus. NCBI lineage: Eukaryota > Metazoa > Arthropoda > Arachnida > Uropygi > Thelyphonidae > Mastigoproctus > Mastigoproctus giganteus. The sequence goes on from NC_143581.1 coordinate 67,486,161, forward strand.
ATCAAACATTGAACACTGGAAATTTAGACAATACACAAGGAGCAACATGGTCTGAGTCGCTGATGCTCCTAAAACCCAATAATAACAACAGTAGCAACAATTGTAGCCAGAATTGCCCATATATTCAAAAAGATTACTCCATCCCCAAAATTTCTAGTAGGACAAGCAAGTAACCTCTTCGTTTTTTTTTTTCTCAGTCTGTCTCTGGAGTTCTGAGACTACACAATGGTTTATTTTCTCTGATTATTATTTTTTTTCTATTTTGTTTCTCACTAAACTTTTTATCTCTCCCCATTTATCAGTTTCTCGCAACCTTTCGAACCTGCCAAAGGAATCTGCGATAAACTGTTTCGGTCGCGTTGATTAATGTCGGTTTGTTTTCTTTTGTAACCTCAATACACGGCTGAGTTCAAACAAGAATTCTTTCTTTGTCGATACTCTTTCAAGTTATCACCGCTGACCTTTTGCTTTCTCGGTCTGTTGTAGTGAGCGGTTAATTTTAACCCCACCCCCTCCTACCGATGTGCTACAAGATTTTCTTTCATATTTCTCTTTCTTGCTTTCTTTATATATTTTTCATTGAGATAAAGTCAGTTATATCACAGAAAAATGTTCAGATTTCAATCTGAACATATCCATCTGCAAACGAATTCTTCCAACAGAATAATTCGCTATATCACAAGGCCACAATTGCACAGAACTGGTTCTATGAACGTGAGAGGGAATGCAACCTTCTGCAGTGGCCTCCCACTCGGTAGATCTCAATCCAATTGAGCACCTGTGTGATGAGGTTGAAGGAGCTCTTTAGAGTAGAGATCCAATTCATCCGATTTGAAAACAACTGTGCGAAGCATTTGAGTCATAACGGATCGCATCCAACACCTCGTTGAGTCCATGCCACGATGAATCCAGGCTGTTCTGAGGGCTGAAGGGTGACTTACTTATTACTAGGTAGATATGCCAATAACGTTGCCACTCGGTGTACTAATTATTTCTCAGTATTATTGCCACTTCATCAGTACTGGTATAATGTTTAATGCCTGCACTTTTATTTTAAATTATTTCATACAAAATATTATTTTCTATTTGGTTAATAATTCTGGAAATGGGTCCAACTCCAGAACTGGAATGAGCCGCAGACTGGAAAATAAGATGCAGGATATTTCAGAGACTGCTGGGAATCATTGGGGTACAAGTAAACGCATGGGTTGTGTTAGGGTAACTAAGAAAAAGAACAGGTGCATGTATACTTGCGTGTACACCAATGCTAGGAGTTTGGTAAATAAATTTGATGAATTCGAGGTATTGCTCAAAACATCAACGGCAGATATTGTTGGGATATCAGAGACGTGGTGTCACACAGATATAAGGGATGCAGAACTGGAATTTGGGGAATACAAGGTCTATAGAAAGGATAGACAGGATAGGAAGGGAGGAGGGGTTATGCTATTAGTTAAGAAATACATAAAATCCAAGGAAGTGAAGCCAGTCGACATCGCTGGACAGTGCAGTGTCGAGTCAGTTTGGTGTGACATAAGCATTGGGAGATCAGAATTGAGAGTAGGGGTGTGCTATAGGCCTAATGACTCTGATGAGTATAATAAGATATTGTACAGGGAAATAGAGTGGGCCAGTAAATCAGAGAGTCTTATAATGGGGGATTTTAATTTCCCAGATATTGACTGGAATTTTGGGGCTGGTTACTCACACACTAGCAGGACTTTTGTGGATTTATTGGATGATTGTTTTCTACATCAGCATGTTCGGGAGGCAACTAGAGGGAGCAATACTCTTGATTTGATTATCAGCAGTGATTCTTCATGCATTAAGAATCTGCAGATAAATGTACCACTAGGTGGCAGTGATCACAGTGTGCTGAAGTGGGATTTACTCAAGGAGGTAACTACCATCAGAGGTAAAGGGAAGGGTTTTTGTTTTCGTAAAGGCGACTATGATGGTCTGAGACAGTATTTAAATTCTATACAGTGGGACCAACTGATGATGTTACCAACAGCAAATTCAAAATGGGAAGCATTCAAAGAACTTATCTTGGAAGCTACTAGGCTTTACATACCAACTAAGAAATATTGTTCAAGGTTTAGGCCAAAATGGATGTCAGATGAACTGATGAGGCATATCGCAGAGAAGAAAAATGCATGGGATACATACAAATTAACACGTGACACAGACGCCTATGATAGATACAAGTTGATCTGTAACCAAGTTAAAAAGGGGGTTAGGCAGGCGAAGGCAGATTACGAGAAATTTTTGGCAAGGGATGCAAAGAAAAACAGCAAAGAGTTCTTTATTTATGTAAACTCTAGAAGGAAGGGGATGAATCAGATTGGTCCACTTGATATCGATGGGTCAACTGTTGATGATCCTGCTCAGGTAGCTAACAAACTGAATGAATATTTTGCATCGACATTGACACATAAGGAGTTATTCAGCGAGGAGAATGCCAGAGGTGTATTCAACTCTGGCAGTAATCTAGAGAATCTTGTAATAACTGAGAGTAAAGTGGAGGAGAAATTGTTGAAGATAAATACAAGAAAGGCACCTGGGGTGGATGGGATCTATCCAGTTATATTAAAGGAGGCAGCAAAGGAAGTAAGCAAACCCTTAGCCATAATTATGAGAGCTTCCTTGGACTCAGGGGAGGTACCCACAGACTGAAGATGTGCAAATGTGACCCCAATTCACAAAGGAGGATCAAAGGCTGACACAAGTAATTATAGACCTGTGAGTTTAACTTCTCTTCCCGGAAAATTAATGGAAGCACTGCAGGATCATCTAGACAAGACTTCAGTTATAGCTCGGACACAGCATGGTTTTGTTAAGGGGAAGTCTGGCCTGACCAATTTGATTGGATACTATGATGCAGTCACAAAAGAACTGAATGCAGGGAATAACTTTGATATTATATACTTGGATCTTAGAAAGGCTTTTGATACTGTTTCACATGGAAGACTGCTGCACAAATTGGAGCAGTGTAGCATTGGAGGAAAATTGCTGCTATGGATAAAGGGGTGGTTGAGGGGGAGAAGACAGAGCGTGGTAATCAATGGACACTGCTCATCGTGGACTAATGTTATTAGTGGAGTCCCTCAGGGTTCAGTATTGGGTCCATTATTGTTTTCTGTGTTTATAAATGATATTGATGATGGTATATCAAGCTTAATGTCCAAGTTTTCAGACGATACGAAGGTTGGCAGGGTTGTCAAGGACACTACTGACACTATGCTACTGCAACAGGATCTGGAAAGGTTGAGCAGATGGGCTGAGAGGTGGCAAATGAAGTTTAACATTGACAAATGTAAAGTACTACATATGGGAAACAGCAACCCCAAAGCAACTTATCAACTCTGTGGTACTACACTGACAGTGATAGAGAATGAAAGGGACCTGGGGGTGGTTGTGCAGGCAGATATGAAGTTCTCTGAGTAGTGCAGACGGGCTGCAAGAGTAGCTCATGGTGTCTTATCAATGATATACAGGAATTTTTCTAGCAGGGATAAGGAGGTGATTATTCCCTTGTATAAGGCAATGGTCAGGCCACACCTAGAGTACTGTATACAGGTCTGGAGGCCTCATTTCAAGAAGGATGTAGAGCTGTTGGAACGAGTACAGAGAAGGGCAACAAGATTAGTGAATGGAACAAAGGGGTGCTCTTACGAAGAAAGGCTTAAGGTTTGTAAATTACAGTGTCTGGAGACTAGACACCAGCGAGGTGATCTGATAGAGGTGTACAAAGCCTTGAATGGTTTGAGCATGCTCAATGCTGATGGCATTTTTCCTCTTGCTCAGAATAATCACCTGAGAGGGCATAAATTCAAATTGAGGAAAGACAGATGTAGGATAGACGTGCGGAAATTTGCCTTTAGCCAGCAGGTGGTTGGTTGGTGGAATAGACTTCCATCCCTTGTCGTGGAAGTTGATAGCCTAAATAAGTTTAAGGCTCAGCTGGACAGGTATTTCGAAAGAACAGAGGGGTGAAGTGGAAGTGGTTATTTTTTATTTATTTATTTATTATTATTATTATTTTATTTTATTTTTTTTTGGCTGATGCTGCATAAGCTTGCTTTCTTGCATTAAATGCCTCTACTAATGCTAACTGTTATGCACGGCAGTTATAAACGCTGTTCTCTGACAATGTGTAGAATCGGCTTAGGTTCAATTCTCATGGAAACTGAAGGAACATTTGTGGGATTTTTCACCTTGGACGAATTAGTCAGGCGAGTGATCCAGGGGTTCTCAATTTCTTGTTAATTAGACACTGACTCCACGTTTTATAATACAAATTTAAATGGTACTGCAGGTAACTGAGAAGGTTATCGGTCTTCTTCAAGCTCTCTTAGAGGAGATCAGTGACCTGCTCAAATATATTTTGATAATGTGTGCCCCAAGTTGAATCCGATTGTGGCTATTAGTAGAAATACATGTAAGTTTTTATAGATCCAGTAATTTCGGCTTGGTTTCATACCTCGTAGATTTATAGGCTCAAACTAACGTGTAAATTTGGCCTTGGGTGTCATCGACTATATTTTTGATTTTATTCATGCTTTTGATACTGGCATACATCCAGCGATTTTAAATGGTAAACTTTTTATCCTGTGAGTGTTTTCGCTTCGTAACTGCATTATTAATTCATTATCTGATGGACCTGCCAAAGTAGTAATTGAATGCATTTCGTCCTTTACATGTACTTTGCGTGGTGTCCCTCAGGGTTCTCCGCTGGGACCTCTGTTATTTATCTCGTATATTTCATTCTGCCAATGTTCACTCCACCTTTTCTTTGCCTCTACTTCCTACTAATTATTCTTCTATATTTTTCCCAATTTCTATATTTTTGTTCTTCTTCTTTTCTCTGTCTTTCCTTCTTTCTTTTTGTTTTTCATTCACTCCTCTTAAATCTTTCATGTTTCGTTTTTCATTGCACTCTCTAACATCTCTTCTCTCCCTCTCTTAAAATAAAAAAAAAAGACCCACCAAAACACCATCAATTGGGGGCAGAAAGAGAGGGAGGGAATAGACACAGAAATGCATCTCACGAGTAGATTCATGACGCCATAACTATGCACTCCTCCAATGTTACAACAGCAAGTTTTAAAGCGATGAGTTGTGCTTCGGTGACCTGTCAGATGTATCATTCCCAGCAATCCAGAATAAATGTGATGTCAATAATTTCGGATATCTTCATCTGTGCTTCGTGTATTGTGGCCTTTGACAAGAAAACGAGACTTGGAGAGCATGCCTTAAAAAAAAAAACCCGATTTTAAAATGTAGCCACGACACTCACTTCTGAATAATAAATGAGGGAAGAGGAAATTTAAATTAAGTTCTCTTGTTGTCAACCATAAAACTAATGGACAAGAGAAAACGTTGAGACCCTCTGACTATCGCGCAGCATTAAAATCCCATCTGCGCCCAACAACAGCGTGCGGCAGCCGTTGCTTTTTGAACTGCATAAAGTTGAACATCAGTCCTGAAAAACACTTGAAACGAAATTTATGGCAGCCGAAAGACGACGCGGGTCTGAAGACATATTTAATGGGCTGTACGGGGACAAAGAGCCATTGACTTTCCTTAGCTTGGTAGAATCAAACTCGCTTTCACATCCTCGCCCCTACTTGCGGTGCAATCCGTGGAAGTGATCTCATCTGTCCATCAATCATGCGTAGCAACTTAGGGAGAGGAGGAGGAGGAGGAGGTGGGAACTGTGTGGCACAGTTCGAAAAGCATTACGTTACGGACGCGAACATTAAGCAGTAATGTCGGTAAAGTTGCGGGCCGACTTTCAGCCGCCTCGGATTTGCGAAAATGCATACGCGAACTGGGTCGGGACCGTTTAAGGACAGCTTGCTGAGTTTAAAAGCCTTAGCGAGCTAAAATCGAGAGAGAGAGAGAGTTACTGGCAGCAAGAGGCTACAGTTTTCCGTTTCTTGGAAAGAGCATGGAATGGATAATTCAAGATATTCAGGATATTGAGACTTCTAATCCATGTACTGGATTAGGAGTCTCAATATCTTGAATTTGTCCATAAATTTTCCAAATTAGAATGCATGTGGGTAGTATGTTACAGAAAAACGTTTTTCTCTAACCGTTGGCATCATCCTCAACCATTCTGTGTTTTCATCTGGATCTTAAGAAAAATGGCGGTTACCACAGCATTATCAAAAAGTTGGAACACAACGATGTACTTGTCAATTATTCTCCAATTTCCTTCTGTAGATCGATGAATTCTTTTACTATATTCATGCATGCATTACGATACCTGTTATAATATTTTCTTTATGTTTCAGTTCGTTTTCATGATCAATAAAGTGAATCGTCAATATTATAAATTGGTATTTATAACAATTCTAAAAGAAAGAACTTTTAATTTTATTATTCTGTACACTTTCATTCTTAGTAACAACATTTTAAAACTACCAACCCATTGGCCACACCAGTAGTATAGCAAAAAGCCTCAGCTTTAATGGTAATTTATATTTTAGGGATTCGTTACCACTAATCCGGTTGCATTTTGGCAATTTATCATCTTGGAGATTAATAGTGGAAGTATTGGCCTCATATATTTATAAAGGTTTCTATGGATTCCCCTACAAGAGTTTTATACACTAATTAATCAAATTCTAAAATTAAACTTTTTAACTACAATATTAGTAAGGCGATAAACTCGGAAACTCAGGTTTTTCATCCGGCAAACAGAAAATCGACCACAGAACACGCAATTTATAGATAGTATATACGGAGCAATATGGCCCAAGTTGCTGATGCTCCTAAAACTCTACAACAACAACTTCAGACCCGTTCAATTAGGAGACTAATTTAAACAGTTTAAGTATCAACATAATTCCGGATCCTTTTAAGGTCCTTAAGAGACTAAGCAAAACAGTTGATGTTCTGAAGACAGTTGATGTGAGAATAGAAAGGGGAGTTTCAAAGATCTGGAAGATGGACGTTGTACCTTTTATGATAGAATTTTTTTATCCTGTATTTTAAGGAATGTGAGCTGATAGAGATTGCCCAAAATACAGCACGTTCTGAGAGTGGAAGCATCTAGGAACAGGAATACTCTGTACATTTTCCAACTTTCAGGTATGACAGCTTGAGTTGAGATTGTATAAAGCAACCAAAGTGGCGTTAATACGAATACTTGCTATTTTGTGCAAACGTTCACGATACCATCAGAACCTAGAATAGAAGAATCAGGTGAGAATTAAGAGGCAACGGCACTGGAAATGGGGAGAAAAATACACTGTATAGTGAGGGCAGTGCCTGTCAGTACGAAACCCGAGCAATGGAGAAAGGGAAGGAACTGACGGAATTTGAACAGGGAATGATTTGTGGGGCTAGGGAAGCAGGGGCCAGCATCTCAGCAACCGCAGACATTCGAACTCAGTTCGAATCCCAGTGTAGGGAAGGACGACAATTCTGCTGTGCTACCACGAGGGCCTGATTGGTTGACAATCGAGGAGAACGCCGGTGGCACTGTATTCCCGGGACATCTCATGATCCCTCAATTGAAGACAGAGCACAGCCAAGGCGCACAGAGAAACGTTTCCGAGTACATTATCCAGCGGACACTGTTGTAGATATGTTTAAGGAGCAGGCAACCTATATATGTGTCCGTGTTGACCGACCGTCATTGACACCTCCGCCTGAAGTGGGCACGTGAGCACCACTCCTGGATATTAAACAACTATAAAAGAGTTGACCTGGATTGATAAATAAAGGTTTCAGCCCCAATATGTCTATGGGCGGATGCGTATTTGATTGCGAATAGATGAACAGCTACAACCAGACCCCAAGTTTGGGCGAAAACATACCGCGGTGGTGTTTTCATAGTTTATGAGATGTTTTCATGGACAACACCGGATCTCTTTCATCCCCACTGAACACACCCTCGCTGCAAAATGCTATCTCGGCATTGTTTGGAACCAAATTTTGCTCTACATGGTGACCACGTATCCAAATGGCACTGGATTCTTTCAACAAGACAAGGCCTCTTGTCACAACGCCCGCATTGTGCAGGAATGGTTTGAGAATCATGCATCCAAGCATTTCGTTTGCTCATCTGGCCGCGAAATTCCCCCTACATCAGTTCCATCAAAAATTTGTGGGATGCCGTAGAACGCAACATTCGTCAGTACACGTCCGTGCCTCATTTCGTGGCCGAACTCCTTTTGTCCAGCTGGTCCAGGATATCTGAGACTTCCTTAGTCCCGTAAAGTTGCAACTCCAAGTGAAATCGGTTATCACAGCGAAAGACGGCCCAAGACGCTCTTAGGTAGGTGGTCATAACGTTTTAGCTCATGAGTGCTGAAAGGTGCCTCACGTCAATCGCTTTATACGCGTCTGAGCTATGGTCTCAGCCCCCACCAAGTATTGTAAAGAAATTCCTGGCAATTGAATATTCCGTTCTGAAGTGGTTGAACAGAATCCATGGAAACCCGTTCACCATCTCTTGATCTATACTACATGCGACATGACACCATGGAAAATCGAAATTCTGGAAAAAAACCTCATCACGCTTGCTAAACTATTAACTAATAGTATTAATTCCCCCAACGTGCAAAAATCATTTCAGCCTCAAGTACCCCATCCAAGAGAACGACATAAACAACATTATAGGTCAACTCTTACCAACCTCATCTGTCTTAGAGACATGTTCCCATTAAACATGATTGAACACTTCAACAATCTACAAATTAACCCCAACAAACGTTTCAATGACAAGAAATACAAGAAGAATATCCTGGAAGATTTGATGCACCGAATTCCAGTGAATCCTGCCTAACAAGTTCAAGTCAATCCATCTTCCAGTCCTTCGCATGCCGTATAGACGCATAAAATCAGAAACATCTGTATTCGAAGACTTTGGCTGTGTTTTAATAGATTGCAAATTGAATTCATATTCAATTTGCATGTTCAAACCTAAGTTTTCTTATACTATATGCCAACTCCAGGCAAGTGCATTATCAATCGTCCTTTTAATGTGTTTTTCACTTATAATTCTATGTACACCCTTCTTCAAAGGAGTTTGATTTTCCTTTTTTTCCCCTTCAGTAATTCATCCTTTAAAGTCCTGTTTTTGAAATTTAAGATTTGTTTTTGATTGAAATGCGAAATTAATGTATTGCCTGTTGAAACAAGTATCCAGAGAGAGAGAGAGCATATCCCAAGGTGTGTTTGCTTTGTTAGTTATTTTCCGCTCTATATATCGTTTAGGGTTAAAGCAATTTCGCCTTCCGTTGCAAGGCGGATGTAAGTGAAATGTGGCATGAACTTTTGGTCTCGGTAAAGCGTCCCTAATACATACACTTTTGACACGAAGGCGGGTGCTGACAAGTATTGCCTGTCTGAGTTACTTGGGGGCAGGACTTGCCATTCCAAATAGAGGACAGGTTGGTCCCGTGTCTCGGACAGCTGCTCGCATAGGGAGTTCGTGCCAGTAATCCTTCTGCTGGCTCTAGTGCAGAAAGGAAGATTTGTTGGATGAGATCTTTGAAACTGTCAATGAAATAGGTTTGTGGATCGGTTATTCGACGTGGAAAGCTGCGTTGCTTTCTTGTAGAGATATTTCCACAAAGGAGGTATTTGGTGAAGTATTAGGGACTTACTGGAGCGATTTTGGACAATTGAGTGACGTACTTGGTCTTGCCAATCGGAAATTGCAGTTCGGATTTGATGACTTGAGTTTATATTAAACCGAACTACTGGGATGTTTTAAATATTTACGAATTCATTGTTTTATGTCTTTTATGTTTAAAGTTAGAAGACAGACGTAGATCCTGCTTTAGATAGTTTTGTGTTCGGTTGCAGCCAGCAGAAAAACAATTAATAAAATTAGTTATCACTTCATCAAGGGAAGATTGACAGTGTAGAAACTTAACCAGCTTCTTAAGATGTTATTAATATGTTTGTAATGCAAATCGGACTATTTTTTAATCACCTTTATTTATAGTTTGTGTAATAAAGGTGATAAACAAATTGGTTTGTGCACCTTCATTCGTCAGCTCTTTGGATAAGTCAAGAGCATTACAAGCGCGAGTGATAAAAGCGTTTCTCAAACTTCTACGGTTTGATCTAAGAAGGTTCTAAGGAGGGAGAAAAATAAGAAAGACTTTAGAGTGGTTACCTGCATTAGGTTTGTTACTACTACAAGGAAAGCCCATCACGAACAGAATATCTACTTAACAGCTTCCGGGGGCAGATAATAAGAAAGTTTCTGAAATGGTTGGCGCTTGAAGTGTACTGTTCCAGTAACTTCGCAAAAATGGGATTCTCGAATAAAAAGCACTAGAGGGGTGTTTGTTTCAAAAAAAAATGTGTGACTTGAATGGAAAATACAATATATTTTTCTTTTACAAAGAAGCTGCAACGCATGTGTGAAAATGTCTTGCGTGTGCTCTGTTTATCCACTTTATATATGGTCATCCTGTCTGATAATTGGTTTCCAGAGATCTCAGGTTCTATGGCCATATTTGGGGAAGGAGGGAAACAGATTTAAGAAAGAGGTGAACAGATCCTCACGTGTTTGAGTTGCATTTACCATTCTGGTATCGGAAGGTGAACAAGACAAATTGTCATTCACTGTTTACGAATAAGGGAACAGTAGTGGGTCGAATGACAAAGACGCCTCGTGTCATCTCCTGCCTCCATGAGACTGTGGTACAGATGCGTTCTTTCCTACCGTAGACAGATCGATCTGTGCACGAGCAGAGATGTCGCTACTAGTAATTGCCATCGATCGGGTGACTCGATTACTGCCCAAGATTGACAGGAAGCACGCTAAAGAAGAAATTTGCGTAGTTACTATTTGCACAAGATGTGTAAGCATCTAAGAAGTTGTAAACATCGTGGATTGAAACGCACAAGTGTCTCGTGATTTCGCTTTACAACTTCAGCCAAAGAGGTTTACTTTCCATTTTACTGTAACATCGTGAAGTGTGCTTCACTACAATCAACGACCTCCCCACAGCTGGTGGAAAAGACCTGAGTTCGAATCTCGTCAATGACGCGAGGAATTTTTAAGGTCCTTTTTTTACAACGTGACTGAGTTCGTTGGTCTCAGGCGAGTTTAGTGTGGTTTTTTCTCCCGGAACCTCTGGTGTTTCGTCCAGTAAACAGCAAATGGACCACCGAACGCAGTCTTTGTCGTGTTGTTTCATGTTCGACGAGCTTTTCAAACCAGTTTGAAAAAGAGAAACTTCCGTGTCTCTCCAGTACGTTTTTCTGAGGACATTTGGTAGAGGAAATTCATCATTCGCTCGCTCCTCCTATATTGTTCCGGGATCATCCGAAGCACTGACAGATATTTATACCAGCAAGACTTTGAGAACACAGAAAGCAACTTACTGTAGGCGGAAGTGGAAAGTGCTTTTTGTTTGTCAAAATTTCTGGGACAGATTGCAGTGTTGAGGATTTGGTACAACTGCGAATATAGGTCGCCAATAAGGGAAAGTATAATCTTAGGAAGCGAAACTCTCGCTGGATAAATCGGGTTATGAAACAAACAAATCTTCCTCAGATTTAGGCGCTGCCTTCCAAAGTTTGAACTGAGATTCACTGGCACACTAAACAGAAATATAATAAAATGAAGTATAAATAAATAATATTGAAAGAGTATGCTGTAATTTATGTGATCAAATCTATGTAACTCAATATAAAATTTATCAGATAATCTTTCACAGCTTAAAAGGCATACTTAACTGAATTATGTGCAAACCATTGAGGTTGCAATCGACATTGTTAGTGGGTACTGGTACCAAGTGCATAGGGTGGCTGTTATGTCTGAAGTTTGTTGGTCGAGTAACTCTCTGACTATCCTACAGGTGCTCAGGATTGCGACTTTCTGGAGTTCCTCTAGAAGCAGGAGAATTATGGATTGGGATCCATAATTCTCCTGCTTCCTTTCAGTGGTTTCAGTTTGAAATAGTGACAAAGACAATTGTAGAACTCCCTGTTGGGTACCGAATGAACTTCATTTGCACCCTTTCTAGTTGGTGTTTGAAACATGTTGTATACGGATTCATATCTGAGAAGAGAGCTCCAGTATGGGTTGGACTAAAGCTTAGAAGAAGAGAACAGCGAATCCTCAGTTGAGAGGCTTTGCTGACAAGATTTGAGATATGTTTCTCGAAGCTACAATTATTTGGGAAAGTAATTCCGAGATCCTTTGCTTGGAAAACTTTATTATGAGATTTTCTTCGAGTTTATAACTGTGGTTTATGGAATACTTTCTCTTTGGTAGATTGAATGTAATCGATCTTCATTTAGCGGGTTTAAATGCGAAATAATATTGCAGAAAAGCATGGGACAGAGGTATCGCTATTACCGAAGTAACAGCGATACCTCTACTTAAAAACGAACTTGTCCCTGTACTATGAGACCATGTCTACAAGATTCCAAGCAGGTAAGAAGCCATATACGCAAGAGAACGATTATTTATTTAAAAAAGTAAACAGCGTACATCGGTACCCAAGTGAAAAGGCTGATACGACAAATCTGCACCTCTTTGGAATTGCAATCATCAAACTTCCTGATAAATGGTTGAGTAAACCCTTTGATCATTAGCAGACGAGTCGTCCCTGCGAGGTGGCTAACGCTAATTGACTCACGAGACTTCGCAGCATGTTGTCCCAAAAGTGTTCGTGGGAATTAAGCTTGGTGACTGAACAGGACATTCCAGAGTGGAAGTTCAGTCTTCCTCAAACTGGTACATTGTCGGGGAGCACAAACCGGAACTGTGGACCGCCTGCACTGACAATCAGATGGTGAATGTTGTGTCTGTAGGAAGTACTATTCAAGATTCCTTCGAGTAGAATGGGATCCGTTTGCGAGCCTCGAATAAACCAAATCTTTTCACGTTTTACTTTGTTGGGATGTACTTAGTGATAAAGGGTCATCAGATCATCATAAGATTAGGTGTCAAGACGCTATGAAAACGTTTAGAGACGATCCGTAGATGTATGTCACTTACGTAGTGGCTTTAAGAGTTAATGAAACATTAAGAAAGCGCGCACCATCACATCTGGATGCAAAAGTAGCACATCATTTCATAAGAGAAGGTTAGGATTACAACACACGCGCCTTAAACCCTTTCTGAAGCAAACTCCGTGCTATTAATATGCAACAAGCTGCAACAAAAGCTTCTTCCACTTTGAAAGGACGCATTTGTCTGTTGCATCAGTGTACGCTACTCGTTTTCATCTCCATTATATTTATTCAGAGTCGGGCTGCTACCATCTATCCATTCACGCTCGCTTTAACAACGGCTCTTGCATCATTCACCAGAGCACGTGGGGCCAGCTGAATGGAGGTCGCGCGCCAGTGTATTTTAAGAGGGTTTTTTCTTTTTTTTTTTTTTTTTTTTGTTATTTTCTTTGCCACCACTCCGACACGATCTTCATGCAAAGTGAACACTTTCGCATCTATTCAAACTGCATCCTCTGTTCGGTATTTGTGACACTTCGTAAAGGCTTATGTACGCGCGCGTGCTCGGGAGACAACCTTTTCGTGTCGCCGCCACTTGTAGCTTTCCCAAAGAGAAAGATAGAAAGAAGATATTCTTTTCAGAGTGGCTCTGGGAAATAACATCGGAAAAGTAAACCTTTGAAACCCTTTATAGCTCGCGCAACTCTGCCTTCCGATTTCAATTATACGGGGAAGTTCCGCGTCCTTCTACACCCTTCGACATTATCCGTCCACACTCAGATCATTCGAATACTGATTCCAGGCGAACTAACTCTTCGTCTTTCTCCATCTTCCCTCCTCCTTGCCCAAATGGAATCACCCTGGCAACAGTCCAGTGTTGCATTATCATCGACAAATGATCTGTTTATGCAATGGACGGAGATCTCTAAAAGAGGTATATTTATGGGGCCCGAAGCCGTCGTCAAAGGTGTTTACCCACCTTCGACGAAGGGATTTCCACGCTAATTATCCAAAGCACGCGAGGAATGAAGCGATGCAAGAAACGCACAGTGCGGACCTTGAATTACCTGCACAGCAAGGCTTCCATCGCAAGCTGGTTAAACACTTTAATTGGCGAGTTCCAGAAATGAATAAGGACCAGAAGAGGAAGGAGGTTTAACAAGACATTAACGGTTGTTCTACACCATCTTAATGAAGGAAGGCGTAGCTCGGCGTGTTAATGACGCACTTAATATTCCCTCTTCGTTCGTGCCGAACTTCAGCGTCATGAAGGCAGAATTAAATTTGTCGGCGTGTGTTCTTTATGTCGCAGAAGTAATTGTTTAAGACGCCAACGCACACAACACTCAAATAAGCACTGGCAGGACACTGACGTTGTAAGTCTTTCGCCTGAATTGTCAGCTTTAAGATATCCAAATTCCACGTGGAGATTTCTTTGACAGTTTAGAATTAAGAGAAGAAAAAACGCGTCGAAATGCTGTAAGAATAAGTTGCCCTACTCAGTTTATTACTCCAGCTTGTGGTTTTTCATTGCTATTTACTGTTAGCTGAGTTTTTCCTACCAGGTAGAATTTCGCCAACGCAACCCCATTTTTCCATTGACTGTTTGGTCATCTGTACACTTTAATTGATCGCATTGTGTACTGCGAGGCATAAACTCCAGAATCTTAGAGCACAATTTCTTCCCCTTGGAAAGTTTGGTCCCTCCACCTTTGAGGAGGACATAGATTGAGCGCTATTGAGGTCAATTTTCTGTCATCATCAAACACGTTATCCGTCCCGTGTCGGATCCACTCCAACCTGCCTACCACATATTTTTTTAACTCCCAATCGATCATTTTGCCTTCCTCTTTATTTTCTCCTTTCCATACTTTTTTTTCTGTCAATGGGTAAGATCTTATGCCCATGATTTCTCTCGCAAAATTTCTCTTTAGTGAATATCGCAAACATCGATTTCCAATTACGAAATCTACTGGCTCCCTTCCTGCTATTACTTCCAAGGCATCATTGGACACGGTCCGACAAGCCCGGGTTACTGCCAACAAGGCAGACCTCTGAGTTGCAGTGACTTGCCTTTTAATCATGGAGTGACATACTGCTGAGCCCCATTCCCCACATTCATATGTCATCATTGGGACAAATAAGACTGTGGGAGAGATAATAAGCTTTTGTTCTTTAGCTCAGTCATTTATTCTAGCCAATATATTTTTTGTTCTAGTCTCCAATTATAACCTATAATTGGTATATATTAACACTAGAACATAATCAGTAAAAGCATAAAGGTCACAGTGCATCCAATTCTTATTAAGCAAGTCATCCAGCACATAATTTCATATATATGGTCCCAAAACAGACCCTTGAGGTGCTCCCTTTGTAACTTGCTTCTCTAACTTAAATACCCTTTCATACCAACAACTATCATATAGTTATACTAGAATCTTGGGCTACCTCTCAGCAGAAACCTGTTACTGTTTCAATTGCATTTTTATCCAGTTCTGGCGCCTCTTTGTTCTTAAATTCCTTCACCCCACCTCTTTAACGTCTAATACAAAGAAATCCTGTTCTGTTTCTTCATTTTGCACTCTCACGTACCTCTGTCTTTCAAATTCCTCATCAACTTTATCATCCTGAAACAATTCCGCCATCATAGCTTGCATTGTTTCTACCCTACCAGAAGTTTCCATTGCTCCATCAGCCGAACCTATGCTGTACTCTTTCTAGTTTTAACTTATTCTTTAACATCTTAAATGCCAGTCCCCTTACACTTCGATTACCCTCTGTTTGAACGAAGTCTTTCCAAGACTTCTGTTTATAAAATCTTGTTTTACTAATGTAAGTTTTCTTAACTTGCATTTTCCTTTTATTTTTCTTATATCTTTCTGTACTACCATCCCAACCACGCCTCCTGGATCCCTGATACTTTCTTCTGGCTTTAATTACCCTCTTCATATAGTCAGTCAGTTAACTGTTCCACCAGAGCAACGAAATTCTTTGTAATACAACAAAATCCAGGGGTTATATTGTATGTATTGTAATTCATACAATATAACCCTTTGGTCGCTTGTCGACAATGTATCCACCCCTTCCAAAGTTTGGATTCTCTTGCATGTAAACAAACTCCCGACTTCCCCATAGGACTGATTTTGAAGCCATTCCCACAATAACAAATTTATTATGTAATTTACCACAAATCTTATCAGTATACTCTAAATACCTCTGCGGGTCCTCCCTGAACTGGCAATAAATACTCACAAAATAAATTGCACCAAATGGACCAATAACTTCGACCCAAAACTGCTTGTGAAAATGTCAAGGAATCTAACTTTGTGCACACCAAATACTTATTATATATTACGACGGACATCTTACAAGATGATTTTCATCCAAGAGTCGTGTCTTGTCAATGGTTCTTCAGCAGCATATTGAAGCTTTTTTCCTCCATTGTCAAATTTCGCAAGAGATGCCATTCTGAATTACCACAACAATCATCAATGAGCACTGAAAGTTCTGATGTTATCACGCAGTCTCGGCCTCAGTAGAAGTTTCATTGGAACATTTGGACTGGTGTCATTAGTTAAAATCTGAATGATCCATTTTTTCTGACATGTACGCTCAGTAGCCAAAATTATAGGTATTTTTTTGACGAAGGAACTATCTTATCTGCATTATTGAAAAGAAATTCCTTTGAAAACACGGCCGGCCTCAAATGTAGTTCATTCCTGACAAGGGCTGCAGCAATTTTTGACTCGCTGCTCGACAGTTTCTCGATAATAAGTACCCTGACTGTTGGATTGGCAGAGGTAAACCAACTGCATGGCCTGCACGCCTGACTCATACAGAACCGGTTCCAGGAACACGAGAGTCGATTCAGCCTAATGCTCTGGCTTCACCAGTTACTGGATCTCAATCCAGTTAAGCCCTTGTGGGATGACATGGAACGAGCGCTTCGGAGAGGAGATCCGCAACCATTCAATTTGCAACAATTGTGATAAGCGATTGAGTCAACATGGACCAGCATCTTTGTGGCACACTTTCGACACCTCGTTGAGTAGTAGAGAGAATTCAGTGTTCCGATATCCTCACTCTTGCGTTGCCTAGTCAAGTGATATGAACCGTAAGAAGAGTTGCAGTGCTTCGGTGGATTCATTAATGGTGCACTGTGGGAAAGGAAGGCGACATCGGCGACTTCAAAAAAGGTAGGCACTGGTGTAGTGAGAAGATCGTTACAGGTAGTAGAGGAATTTACTCATGTATCGAAGTAGACAGTGTCGAGGGTCTGTAGTCAGTAGCTGCTGTGGGACAAAACCAGCAACAAGAAGATAGAGGTCCGGGCTGTCGAAGATACATTATCCTCTAAAAGTATCTGGGCATCCTTGTTTTCATAGTCCATTGTACATTGCCTGATAAACAAGTGACTGAGATCGGTATTTAAGGAATTTAGCTGAGCAGACTGATTTCCAGAGGGGTGTTATTGTTGGATTTCAAGTTGTTGGCTTTTTGATTCGTGCAGTTGCTGACAAACTACACTGTCCAAAGTCGATCGGTGATGTTATCAGGAAATGAAAGAGACGGTACCACAGTCCAGCAACGCAGAAGGGGGCCACGGAAGCTCACTCCATGCGACCGAGGAGAGGTACTTGGAAAGGTATTACCGCCATCTCGGCAAACATCTAAATTTGAGGCATCTAAAGGGTCTAAGGTTTGTATGAACACACTGCATGCAGAGTTACACAGTCTCGGAATTCATGTGAGAGCGGCGCGCATAAGCCAAACATCATCAACCACAATCAGTGATCTTGCCTTGCACGGGTCCATGGAGCAGTGAAATCGATTCTGTGGAGTATTGAAACTTGCTGCTTCCTATTCTTACCAGATGGGCAGATGTAGGAGATGCGTGGAGAGTGTCTGCTGTCAGACTTCATTGTGCCAACAATGAAGTTCGAAGAAGGTAGGGTTATGAGGTAGCGCTGTTTCTCGTAACATGACCCAAGGTCTTTGGTGGTAGTGAATGACGAGGCCTATCTTAATATGTTCAACAATTCCATGTTCCTTATATGTGGCTGTTGTTTAGTATAGACTCATGTTTGTTTCAACAGGATAATGCCCCTACCAAATGACAAGTACTACTCGAGAATGGTCCATGGATATGAATGTACAAAACTTGGAATGGCTGGCGCAGGGTTCTTTCGATTTGAATCCTACGGAACACCTTTGGGATGAATTGAAATGTCGGGTGAGGGCCACGGCAACATCTCAAATCGGTAGCTCAACAACAACACTTCTCTACAGGAAGGAGAATGGAGGACTATATCTGTTGTGCTCTATCGGTCGTTGGTGGAAAGCGAACCTAGGAGAGTGAAGTGAACCATAGCGGATAAAGGGGAAATAATTGGATTATCAGTTTTTAGTTTAAGTCCATCATATACAGCTGGCCAACGATAAGAGACCAAAGAAGAGTTCCACACGCCTTTAAGACAAGTTTCATTGGATTAGTTTGGTCACTTTCTTGTAAAGGTAAAATCCAATCTGTTAATAACTCGAGTTCATTGTTAACAGGAGAAGAAAATAATCAGTTTGAAATTTTATTTTTCTGATTCTAGTCTGTTGGCACGAGGAGTGATCAGCGGGAGATCTGACACAGTGATTGGCTTAATCGGTGACCTCTTTGTGACCCAGCGAGAGGGCAACCTGTTGATCAGTCCTCCCCCTCCATCCTTTAAAATTGCTTCTGACTCGAGCGGAGAGTTAACCCCCGTCCTTCCTCCCCGCATTGGAACGATCGCCGCCGTTCACTTAATGAATTTTTCCTACTGCCTGCGAGGGAGGGAGCGCAGAATGGTTGCGGCACCACCGTCAGGTTGCTCCACGCGCTGGCTTCGCTCGCCTCTGTGCGGAGGAATCGATACGATGTTTCGGGTAAGCCGCCGCAAAAATCAATAGTCAACCCCGTCACGTTTCTCCCCTCCTCCACCTTCCCCTTCTCTCTCCCTCCCTCCCGACGTTCGGTGAGAGTGTTCTTGTCAGCTGCCCTCCAGTGACGGTGCTTATGTAACTACGGGAATGCTCCGTAATGAGAAGCACTGTTTGCTTTTCATGGGTGTCTGTCGTCAACTGCCGCTGTTAAGATGCGAAAAGTTTAGATGGGCAACGCATCTAAAGAGGAAGTTGATGGTTAATTGCGGATGCGAATTACCTGTCGTTAAAGGGTGGAAAAGTGATGCGGAATTCACTTCGGATCTTTCTGAATACCTGCGGCAGACATTTTACAGTATTGGTGACTTTGCAGAAGTTAAATCCAAGCAGAATATGCAAAAATATGAAATTAATGCCGTTGATGTGAGCAGAACATACTGGGATATAACAATCAAGATGGTTCGGGCAGTCGATCTTATGGCCTCATTGTTTAGTCACGAGTTCTGTTATATTGTTGCAGCGATGGTGACGTTTAAGATTGTTGCGTCGACAACAATTAGATGCGTTTTTGCCATCATTTATTGTTCGCTTTCTCGCTGTCGTTTGGAAATTTTCTGCTTGTGCTCTTTAGCAGCTGGAATGATTTATCGGGACGCTTTAAGCTAAAGATAAATGTTCGTAACCCCCCCTCAACCCTCCCCCGAACGTTCATAACTTGATTGGAACATTAAGTGGGTCGTATGAAGGAATAGTTGATGCGTGAATCATTGCAAACTTCGAGACTGAACGAATGCGGGGATGTAGGAGGTGGAGGAAACGTATGATTTCTTCAGAGTTGGGCATTCGTTCTAAGATTTTCGAAAAGAAAGAAATAAATCACCAGCCTTGAGCTACGCTGTGATAAATGGAGGTTTAAAATACGATAAGCACCACGTGAGATTGTTTGAATGTACGCCAAACGTTCCATGAAGCTTAAATGCGAAATGACCTCCCGCCATTATTTAACACTTCTCCGGCAAAATTGGTTTTCCTGAAGTCCCGTAAGTGTGCGGTCCTCAAGGGTGGTCTACACTCGGTGGTGAATGCGCAAGGAGACGAGTTTTACAACACATTATGGCACGCAAGGTGTTTTTTGTCTTTTGGGAGTAGGCCGAGTTATTTTCTCATTTTTGTGTAGCATTGAGTTTCTTAGCAATTTTTATGTCATTAACAGACATTGGAATAAACCATAAAGATACCCAACAAAGTTTTAAAAATTACGGGTTACCACCATTGTTGTGCGAGCAATGAGCTTATTGTTAACAGCAGTGGATGAGCGTTGGTACACCCAAAGTAAAATTTTCGCTCTAATACATGAATTATTAGAGGATGGATTCGGACACGAAGCACTTATGAGTTTCAAAATAAATAATTGCGGTCAACAGAAGTCATGGAAGGCATTTTTCTAATTCGTTACGCAAGAAACGGATCCAAGAAGACAAATATGCACTTTAAGAAAGCAAGTTAGTTCTTGGACGGATTCAAGGATTCGTTTCCAGTTGAATTCGTTACCAGGGACCTTGAAAAACTATCTTTTGTTGCGTGGTGGAAAGATTCATCACCTGACAGAGCAATAATGGAGCTGAGCAACGCGATAATTCAGTACCCGTCTGCTACTCCACTTGGGACCTCCAAACAATGTTTAATTAGAGCGTTCTGTGTCCATTCCTTTTGTCTGGCGACATTCTTCAGTCGTGTCGAGCGCCGCAACGCATCTCTTACCGACACAGAACGACTACATTTCGAATCGCTTTCCCAGGACTTGGAACTAGTCCTGCGGAGCCAAGAAACCGTTGGCATTGTCGTGATAAATAACACGCACGCGCCATTATCTGCTTAGCTGGAGATCGTAAATAGCCTGACCAACGACAAGAGAAGCAGAAATTGTACGAGACTCTGATGTATCGGCTTTCTGACCTCCGCTAGTAATTCTTTATTCTGCAGAACACTCTTTGCTTTGTACTCGTTCCAGGATGCTGGCGGTAACCGCGGGAATACGGAGAAGGATAGTCACGCCATATGTCTCCTCTCGTCCATTCGTTCCGAGTTTTCAGACGCTTTCCTGAGAGTCTCGTTCGTGTTTAAGGGAACACGGGAAATACGACACTCCATCCCCCAACTCTCCCCCACTTCTGCTTTTTAAATGGCTTCGGAAGTTCTCCACGAACTGTTGCTATGGTTACTGAAACGCAATAGTTCAATGGGAACAAGTTGGATGACTATTTTGGAGGAGGAAGTTGCTGTTAATTCGAGATTCTCTTAGCTGTGACAGATCTTCAGAAAAGAGCGATTGTGGATTAAGTGGAACTCAGTTCCACTCAGGAATTTCTCTCCCATTAGTAAAGAGGAAACCCACAGAAGCCGCTTAAATCAGCATCATTTCCAGCAACTTGCAAAGGAAAAGGAGATAGTTTTTCAAGGTCCCTGGCAACGACTTCAACTGGAAACGAATCCTTGAATCTTTCTTGATGTAGATTGGTTACTTACTCACCTAGTAGCAGCCTAGTTTGAGATTTGTTGGATGGCTGCTTCTTTCAGCATTCTAGAAATGTCAGAAAAAAAGAAATATTCTCGAATACTTTTACGGATTCATAGATATTTACTGTAGGATCTTCAAATAAAGGAACTACTGGCGAGAAGTGATCACAGTGTATAAATGTGGGATTTATTCCAAGAAATATCTCAAGAAGGGATTTTCTTTCATAATGGGACTGCAGTGGATTTAGACATCTGAGTTCTTTTCAGTCGAATCAAAGAAAACTTTAAGAAATGCAAAATGGCAAGTGTCCAGTGAAGTAATCGTAGGAGGTTTTGATTCTAACAGGTATTGTTCAAGGTGTATGAGTAGGCGAAATGTGTGATAAAAGAACTGATGACCTTACTGACAGAGAAGAAGATGTTGGAATGGTTTAAATTATCCTAAATCTTAGAGTTAATATAAACTAGGTCCGCAATAAAAGTTACTCTGGGTTGGAGTTAAGGCACATTATGAGAAGTCCTTTGTTGAGAGTAAAAAGAACAGAAGAATTCTTTCCTTATGTTGGCAATAAAAGTTTCCTTTTATTACCAACATAATCCACTATGATTCCACATCATTCCACTTAATATCTGTGATAATAGTATCGATGATTTGTTTCTAATTAGCTATTATGAAGTTTTCTGAAGAATTTAACTAAAAGTTTGAACGCATTCACAGAAATTTTAGCTTTTCCTTGGATTAGAGATAATAACGTAAGTTGTTTTCATCCCGGAAGATTTCTATTAATTTTAGCAAAAGTTTCAACTTCTTCAAACCCTAAAGCTCTGCAGATAGAGCAATGGATATAACCATTGTCCTTCCTCCACAGGATAAAAGAGGTCCCGGTTCGAATCCCATCAAGGACGCGAGGGACTTTTGGACTTTTTTTCACATTAGTCAGTCTCAGGCGAAGGTTGCATGTTTTTTTCTCCAGGAAATTCCAATGTTTCGTCCAGAAACAGGAAAATCCACCACAGAACACAGGTTTTCTCCTCCTCCTCAAGTCCGTTGTATAAAGAAGACAGAAAACACGTCAGGTCAATACTATATGATGGATAATCTACCATAATATATTATTGTAATTATACCAAATTATCAAAAATCAAGTAAAACAAAATCAATGTTGAGTCACTACGAGGGTTGTTCGATAAGTTTATTGCTTGGCAGAGAAAGTGTTATTATCTGATGTCGACTTTACATTTATCTTGCGATGTAGTCTCCTTGTAACTTAATCCCCTTCTCAGTGATGCTTCAGATTCATGATCCCAGTTTTGTAGTCGTTTTCTTAAAGGTCCTGAAAAGGTGTGTGCGGCCGCAGTGACTTCAACATCTGACGAAAATTTCCTTCACACAAATTGGTTTTTAGCCATGAGAATAGGTGAAAGTCAGCTGGCGCTTGATCTGCGAGTATGGTGGATGGGAAATCTAATGAATCGCAGCCATGGCAACAACTGATTTATGAACAGGTGCATCGTCCTGGTGAAACAAAAAACTTTTGTTTTCTTTGCATCTTTGGCTTGATTGCTTCTCGTAATTTAGTGACTAAGTTATCGTTCGTTGTTTCTTCCTTTGGAAGATAATCTACCATTAATATCCATTTTGGATCCCAGAGTAAAGAACTAAATTTTGATTAAACTTTTTCAATTCGATCAATGATCGGATTGAAAACGTTTATTTCTGGTTTTCTGTGAGAGCACGTTTCTTTTGTTTATTTATTTTCTTAACCTCTGGTCTTTGTCAACAAGTTGAGTCTTTCTTCTGAATCCATCCTTGGTTTTATAATATTGTATTCAACAGCATACCATTACTATGGTGAATATAAACTGGATGTATTTTAAGGATGGTTTGTCCATTTGCTAGATGAAAAAGAAGACTAAAATCTCAGGAAATCCTTGTAACCAAGATCATCTGAGTGGGCGTCAGTCAGTTTCTCGCTTCGTTAACGGGTTCCAAATAGGACCTTCTCAAGGTCCAGGTTGGAATCTCGGAAGTGAGGAATTTAGTCACTACTCTATCACATTTATTGTGAGTATAGACAAGGTCCTAAAAATATTCAGAAAGAAACACAACCTCAGTCTGCCAATTCAAAATCCATAATATAACGAAGAAAAATACTTTAAAAGGAGATAATTACGGCAGGAAAGAATATCAGGCTGACAACCGGAAAGAGTTCATTCTTGTAATGACAAGGGGGGTTGGGAAGACGGGGAGAAATAAGACGCGTTCACTCCCTAAACAACTTTTACAACTCTTGAGTGCAATTCACTTTCAAGAGCGCTAGCAATTACATCACTAATTTAAACGGGTAATTTGTCTCCCCCCAGTAATCTTCCCCCCAAGTTTAAGTTTCCTTTGCTCCGTCGATTAGACGACGCTGTCGCCTGACAAGAAAAATAAAACAAACAGAAAAAAAAAAAAAGCTAAAAACTGTTCCGTATTATTTAATAAAACCCACGCTCTGTCTCTTTGAAAAGCGCGAGCTGGCCAGCTTAGAGCCTGAGGAACTCCGCGTGCTGGAAGCAGAGAGAGAGTGTGTGTGTGTGTGTGTGACGTGGAACCACAAGGCAGACCGATCAATACTCAACTTGTCTGTGTGTCGAAATTGAAGGCGCCGACGTGTATTTTCGGAAACAGTGTTTCTGTAGGTGATTCAAAATTACGAAGTTCACGAGGTTGCCAAGTTAAGACCGAGGGGAAAAAAAATCATAGTACGTTAGAGCTTTTTAAATTGCTGTCGGTAGAAGGCGCTGAATTATTTCCCCAGGCTGTTTATTTACTTTAAGGCATTCCATTGGAATGTAATCCGACATCTTCTGTGTTCAATTGAACGTTCGATGAGACTGGAATGATGAAAATATAATCCGCTTCTTGACTTCTATTCATATCCGAGTTTAATCACATTTTGGCAGTCAACACGACGTCATTCAGACCCTGTATGTAAGAAGTGAAGACAAACTCAAAGTCTGCTTTCTGATAATATTAGAAAACTCAGATACCAACAGAACAAAGATACTTGGGAATGAATACGGTAAATAAAACCAGAAGTTCTAAAAGAGGAATTACAAGGGGAAAACTTGATGAAATTGCTGAAAGGAGCTTAGGGAGGGAATGGAGAGAAACGGGAGAAGGAAGTTGGAGTCGTAGAAGAAATATAAGATTGTTCTTGAATTTAAGACACCCAAATAACCAAGCCACTGTTGCTCATAATCTAGTTTAAGATAAATGCATTAGAAGTTTTCAGTTATATGTACTGTTATACTCGAGGCTAGCGCTGTGGTTACATTCACTGCCCTTCAACACCGTCTAGAAAAGGCTGGATTCGAGATCAGATGAATCTTTCTCGCACCATAGCAGATGTGTTTGATCTTGGGCTAAGGGTTCACGAATTTTTCTTTTAGAAAATCAGGTTTTTCATCCAGCCAAACACGGCAACGTGATTATAGAATACACGCTGTTGTTGTTGTTGTTGTAGCATTTTAGGAGTATTGGTGACTAAGGGCATATTGCATCGTGTATACTGTGTGTAAATTTCGTGTGTTCTGAGGTCGAATTTCTGTTTGCTGGATGAAAATCCCTAGTTTCCGGGATAAAAAATCATGGTACCCTCACCTGAGACCAACTAACTTAGCCACGTTGTGAAAAAGGCCCGTAAAAATTCCTCACATCATCGACGCGATTCGAACTCGGGTCTTTTCCACCAAATGTGGGGAGGACGGCGATTCTACCAACTATGCTACCCATTTCGAGGGTACAGCTCTAAAACGGTGTTCGCAGGCCGGCAGCTACCTAGTACACTGGACCGAACCTATTGGTAACTCTCTAGGAGGTTTCCAGATCAGCTAGTGTATAATCTTTCTACCTCTACTCTGCCAGATAGTGACAGGAAGGAGTCCGAGTAGTGTGTATGCGGGGACCATTGTCGAGATCACGTTATGTCAAGGATCTGGGTATATTCTTACCACATGTACGCCATATCCAAAAATTCCATTACTTCATACAGCATGTCCCACCCACTTTTTATTACTATTGAATACACCATGAATTGTCAAAATAATAGAGCAAGCTTATCTGCGAAAAGATCTAAACCTCCCGAGCACTTCCTAATTCATTTCACAAATATACGTGGTCTCAATTCTAATCTCAACGATGTCCATTTTCACTTGCAGTCTGCCAAACCCCATGTACTTTTTCTGACAGAATCTCAGTTATCGGTTGATTCAACTACTGCTCATCTCAGATGCCCAAATTATTCGCTGTATGATTCTTATATTCCCTGTCAGAGACTTGACAATTTGGAATCTCCTCTCTGTGATCTTCTCTGGCTTAAAATCTCTATACCTCATTGTGTCAAATTCATCTGTTGTCTCTACCATTCTCCCAACTCCACTAATCACTTGGGGCTCTTTGACTTCCTCTCTTTGCAACTTGACTTTCTCCAGTCCAACTTTCCTAACAGTGAGGTAATTTTCCTTGATGATTTTAATGTTCACAGCTCTAGCTGGCTTCCGTTTTCTAGTCACGCCGACCCAGCAGGTCGAGATGCTGAGGCTTTTGCAATTACTAATGACCTTGCACAGATTGTTCATTTACCTACCAGAATACCGGACAATCCTAGCCACACAGCCAGTATGCATGATCTTTTTTCTCACAAACAACCTTTCTAAGTACACGGTTGAAGTGAAAGGTCCTTTAGGCACTTCATATCACAACTTGGTGATTGTTTCTTTTCCAACGGAACCTTTATCTCATGGCTATTCCCAACCTCGTGTTGTTTGGCATTACAAGAATGCAAAATGGGATGACCTGCGAGACTTCTTTTCTTCTTTTCCTTGGTCTGATTACTGTTTCAAAACTTCTGATGTCAACGTTTGCTCAGATCGTGTCAGTGAAATTATTCTTGCAGGAATGGAATCCTTTATCCCACTCTCCACTATAAAATCTCGTCCTTTATCTAAACCTTGGTTTTCCAATAAATGTGCTAAGCTGTTCAAGAGAAGAATGTTGCATATCATAATTGGCTTGTTTCTAATTCTTCAGTTTCATTTTCTGGCTACACCCAAGCTCGCAACAATTATAAAGCAGTTATTAATCAGTCCAAACTAGAGTTTGAACAGGCTAAGAGTAGAAAACTTGCTTCTTGCCCTAATGGTAGCCGGGCATTCTGGTCTTTGCCAAAGCTATTGGCCGCAACTTTTGCCCACCTCTGCTCCCACCTCTGTCCAAACCAGATGGTTCTGTTGTCACTTCAGCCAAGGATAAAGCTGACCTGCTAGCATCTCATATTTCTTCCAGCTCATGTATTAATGATCTTGGTAAAACACCTCCCACCATTTCCAACACGCTCCATTCAATGCCTCCTGTGGTCTTCAGTCAAAAGGATATCAGAAGGATTTTGATGAATTTTGATGTTAAGACATACTCAGGTCCTGTTGGTATTTCTCCACTTGTTCTCAAAACCTGTGCTCCTGAACTTAATCCTATTCTTTGCCGACTTTTTTCACTTTCTTATTCGAAAGGTTTTTTTCCTTCTGCTTGGAAATTTGCTCCTATCCAGCCAGTTCCTAAAAAGGGTGACAAATCCCTCCCATCCAATTATCGTCCCATTGCAATTACTTCTACTCTTTCTAAAGTAATGGAGAAATCAATTAATCGCCAACTCTTAAACTACCTTGAAACCTTCCTTCCGATCAACGATCGCCAGTATGGATTCCGTCAGTGTCGATCCACTGGTGATATTCTGGCTTATGTTACCCATTTATGGACTAATTCAATGGAAAGGTTCGGTGAAACACAAGTAGTTGCTCTTGACATCTCAAAGGCTTTTGATCGTGTTTGGCCTAACGGTCTTCTAAACAAGCTTCCATCTTATGGTTTGCCAACTGTTTTTAGTAATTGGTTATCCAGTTTTCTCTCTGATCGCTCACTGAGGGTGATGGTAGATGGCTCTCTGTCTTCTAACTTCTCCACTAATGCTGGTGTCCCCCAAGGTTCAGTTCTTTCCCCCACTCTTTTCCTCTTGAATATCAATGACCTTCTTTCATTGACTGGAAATCCTATCCATAGTTTTGCCGATGATAGCACATTGCATTCCACTTTCCATTTTGAGAAACCTTCTCCTGCTCAA
This sequence comes from Mastigoproctus giganteus, assembly GCF_048544385.1. NCBI lineage: Eukaryota > Metazoa > Arthropoda > Arachnida > Uropygi > Thelyphonidae > Mastigoproctus > Mastigoproctus giganteus. Next base: position 67,513,697 of record NC_143581.1, read on the forward strand.
TCAGCTTCAACGTCTCGAAAATGTGCTACCAATTCCTTAAATGTCGATCTTCAGGTAATTCTCCAGTGGGGCAAAGACAACTTAGTTGATTTCAACCCTTCTAAAACTCAGTCTTGTTTTATATCTCGCAAAAAGCATTCTTCTGCTCCTATGCTTATCTTTAGTGACACTCCGATTTCTAGACAAAATGATATATCTCTTTTGGGGATTACCCTGACTTCTAACCTCTCTCTTGGCACAAGCACATTACAAATATTGCTGCCTCTGCATCTAAAAAACTTGGTGTTCTCTTTCGCTCTCGGCGTTACTTTTCTTCCAAACAGCTGCTCACTCTGTACAAATTGCAAATCTACGCTACCATGGAATATTGTTTCTACATCTGGGGCGATGCCCCCAAAACTTCTCTCAGGCTTCTTGATTCCATTCAGAAGAGGGCAGTTAGGTTAATTAATGATTCCTCTCTAACAGAGTCTCTCCACTCGCTGTCTCCTATACGTACTGTTTCTGCTGCATGCCTCTTCTACAGATACTTCCATGGGCAATGTTCTTCTGAATTGGCTTCTATAATTCCCGCTCTCTCTTTCAAAACAGTCCGAAAACGTGCCTCCACCAGCCAACATCCATTTACTGTCCAACTTCAAACTCACAGAACCAACTTTTCATCCTCCTCGTTTATTCATTCAACTGCCGTTTTCTGGAACAACCTTCCTTCATACGTATTTCCTGAAAATTAAAGTCTACAGAAGTTCAAGTACAAATATCTTCTTTCGTCTTCTCAACCTCCAACCCAAGCACGGTACTAAGTACTATAGGTTCTAATACCTCTCGTGTTTGGGGTTCTCATAAAAAAAAAAAAAAATGAGGGTCCAGAATGGACGTAACGTACTGATCGCATATGGCTTTGTCTTGAAGTAAAATATAAATAGTCCAAACATTAAGCTACCTCAGGATTATCCATAAATCTATCGGTAAACGAAGGACTACAAAGGCTCTTCACTGATTATTGAAAATTTGGCCGGAAACATACTAATTTAAGATTTTATTAACTTTAAATAAAAATAAATAGTAATGGTTTAATGGTGTACATTCATGAAATATAAAGTATTCTCCAAAGAAAAGTATTCGGACATGTGTCGGTTTCTCATTGACGTTACTTCTGCTCATTTAAGTAGCGTGTTGGCCCCACATGGCTACGACACACTCAACCTTCCAAGTACGCTTTCTACCAACGAACAGTAAAATTCAGCAGGTGTAGTCCTCCATTCCTCTTGCAGCATAATGACAGTTAGCTACCGATGTGTAACGTGTCGATTTTGGCTTTCACCCAACATTCCAGTTCATCCCATAGTTATTCTATATGGTTCAATTCGGAACTCGGCGCCGGCTATTCCAACTTTTGTTCATTGATGTTCATGAACCATTTAACAATTCCGTGAACCATAGAATTGCTGAATTGTTAAGGTGTAAAAAACCAAACCAAAGGTCCTAGACCGTGTGGTGGGACGAATCTCGCTACACCCTGTTCCTGTGAGATGGTTATGGAAGATCCCAGGAAAACGTCTCCTGCTGGTGCAGTGCACTCCAGCAGGAGACGTTGACTATGCATCCTCCACGCCAACACCTCTCATTTGTTAGGAACAGTATGTAGAGAGATTCGTCCACTTACAGAACCATTGCTCTGTGGACTAGTTATGGCATTTGTTGCAACATGCAAGGCGAGACCGCTGATTGCAGTTGGTGTTCATAGGCCTATGCGCTACCACTTTCTCACGTAAACCAACGTTGTGGATCTCTGCCTTAAAGCCTCTGGTCACTTGGAGTGAGCTTCCATGTCCTTCCGATCTCCCATACTCCTTCTTTATATACCGATCTTGGTTACTTGTTTATCCGGGAATGCGCGATGGACAATGAAAATATGGGTGTCTTTTTGGAGGTTAATGTAGTTATTTGGGAAGGTGGGTCATACTTCTGAATTGTCTCGGGGGTGAAATTAGCTTAGTAGAAAAGTAGCAATTTGTTTCAATGCCAAAAAAAATCATACTATGAAAACTCCATCCTCGAACTGGCTCGCATAACGACAACAGTTACATTTAAATCTTTAAGGGCCGATTTGTTTTATAAGGAAATGGCACAACCATGCGATACATATTTTTACTGACTGAACGTTTAAGAATTGGACTGGCGCTTCAAAGACAAACTGAAGGGCCCTTTCGTAGTTGTTTAAGCAGGTAATTATTGCGACTTCTAGTTTACCGGACAAAATCGAATTTTTATGAAGAACTTTAGAGACTCCTAGAGATTTAATTTGATTTAATTAGTCAATCCTTAGAAAGAAAGCAAGTATTGAATAAGGAAACTTTAAGAAAGTTAATTATCTTTCGCCAGTTAGTGCTTACATTCCGATGCACGTAAAGACGAAAGGTTCTCAAGAATATGTTCCTAACATCACGTTTTAGTTTTCAAAGTGACTTCATTCTATTGAAAAGGGATTTACGTGCAGATGAAAATCCCTTTGAAGCAGAGAAGCGAATGGCGACGGTCTTTATTAAGAGCGCTATTAAGTGGTAATGGTTGGGCATTGTAGAGTCAGTTGGAGATTATTATGGGATAAGTTATATGAAGATGGGACAGTGCCGTTGATACTTAACGCCGAAAGCCCGGGTTCGGTTCTGGTCGTTTATTAATTTCAGAATTTTGGAATCTAAAACAAAGAAAAACTTGTTTTAACGTGTTCAAACATGTTTTACTTGTTTAAACACTTTTTGGAAAAACTGGCAAACCGCGCAAGCAGAGAGCAGAACACGCGAAATTTACAGCCAGTGTACTGACCCCTCGTGGTCCTAATTGCTTTGGCACAGATACCGAAATAACCGCGTATGTAACAGACCTACACTGATAGTTCGTTAGAGCCAATGGACTAATTAACCATACGTGCGCGCCATTATTACTTCACTTAATAATTCAGAACTTTTTAGGTATTGTGTAGACATTAATCATAATTTCCGATCAGAATTTTTAAAATCAGTCAATGTAGTAGTCTCACATCACGCGTGATGAGTCATTTCGGTTATTAAGTAATTAACGAACTCATCCACTCTTATTAGTCGAAAGCAAACAGTAGTTCTGATTGCAAGACGTTAATCATATTAAATATGTAACTCATTAAATCAGTGAAATCCTTACCCCAAGGGTAGCTACTGTTGGCTAGAATGAATTCCCTCGCGATATCGCTGCTAATGTAATCTTAATTGTTTAAATTATTAATTTACCTCAACTTCTTTGCGAGTGTTTCACTCTATTAATTTACCTCAACCTTCAGCCGTGTTGCTCTCATTAATACGAACATTAGTAACCCACTTTTACGCCATTCTTTATCTCAAGTTATGTTGTAAGGTGCCAATTATGGAAACTCGTCCCAGAGATTAGTATTTTACAATATTGATATAGCATATACATGCTTTGCTGGATTTTATCACTTTAGCCGATGGAAGATTATGATTCTTTGGAGACTTGAAGTTTAGAATAGGCAGTGTCTGGACCACAGGTCCATAACACGTAGATTGCCAGCCGCATTTAGCTCAGAGAAATATTTTGAATGTCTCTCAGAGTCGTCTTAAGAATTTCTTAACCCTTAGGATCATGATATGACATTTATCTTGCGTATTGTAACTCGTGGAATGCCTAACACGATGTATCACGAATTTTATCCTAAAGTCGTTGAGCTTAGACTCAACGTTGAATGTTTTTTTATGATAATGACTCAGGCCAATTTAAGGTAAGATATGTGTTGAGAAATATTAAAATCGATTTTACTTCATTGTTTGTGGTGTCCACATACTTTTGGAACAATAGTGTATGTTTAACATCCTCACAGCCATGAAATGCACATTTTTTCATTAATATATTTTGCAATGAATGTTAAGTACAGTATTCTTTAATCTACAATACGAAATCTACATTTTTCATTTACATTATGAAATCTACATTCCTTAATCTCACCAGGAAATCTACTTTCTTCAATCTACAATACGAAACCTACATTCTTTAATATACACTAACAAAATCTACAGTCTTTAATCTACCATAGGAAACCTACAGTCTTTAATTTGCAATTCGAAATCTACATCCTTTAATCTAAACTACGAAATCTATATTCTTTCATTTACATTATGAAGTCTATTATTTACATTATGAAATCTACATTCTTTAATCTCACTACGAAATCTACATTCTTTAATTTATACTATAAAATCTACATCCTTTAATCTACACTATGAAATGTATATTCTTTAGTCTACAGTATGAAATGTATATTCTTTAGTCTACACTACAACATTTACCTTCTTTAATCTACACTGCGAAATCTACATTCTTTAATCTCAGTACGAAATCTACATTCTTTAATCTACACTATGGAATGTACATTCTTTAATCTACACTATGGAATGTACATTCTTTAATCTACACTATGGAATGTACATTCTTTAATCTACACTATGGAATGTACATTCTTTAATCTACACTATGGAATGTACATTCTTTAATCTACACTACGAAATTTACCTTCTTTAATCTACACTACGAAATTTACCTTCTTTAATCTACACTACGAAATTTACCTTCTTTAATCTACACTACGAAATCTACATCCTTTAAGCTACACTACGAAATGTACATTCTTTAAGCTACACTACGAAATGTACATTCTTTAAGCTACACTACGAAATGTACATTCTTTAATCTACACTACGAAATGTACATTCTTTAATCTACACTATGGAATGTATATTGTTTAATCTACACTACGAAATTTACCTTCTTTAATCTACACTACGAAATCTACATCCTTTAAGCTACATTAAGAAATGTACATTCTTTAATCTACGCTATAAAATGTATATTCTTTAGTCTACACTACGAAATTTATCTTCTTTAATCTACACCACGAAATCTACATTCTTTAATCTCACTACGAAATCTACAGTCTTTAATCTACATTCTTTAATCTGCACTACGAAGTCTACATTATAAAATGTACATTCTTTAATCTCACTACGAAATCTACAGTCTTTAATCTACACTATGAAATGTACATTCTTTAATCTACACTTTAAAATATACATTCTTTAATCTTCACTACGAAGTCTACATTATAAAATCTACACTACGAAGTCTACATTATAAAATCTACACTACGAAGTCTACATTATAAAATGTACATTCTTTAATGTACACTACGAAATCTGCATTCTTTAATGTACACTACAAAATCTATATTACAATAAAAAGAACAGCTGCTACATCTTATCGTATTATTTAATATGAAATGCAACGATTTAGTACCCGGCTGTTATTTATGCGTGCCACAAATGTTCGTTGTAATTCAGGGATACCAGAGATGATGTCACCAAAGCGCTCGCTGATACTTGATCAGCGAGCTCTGAACTGCTTGATCAGTTAGTTAACAACCGTATGTTTGTGCATTTCGGAAACACATTATCGTGGGCAATTTGGATGTAGTAGTCCGCTTTGTGACACGATCTCTGTAATTGTAAAGGGTTGCTCGTAATGGTTTGGGCTACCAGGAACTGAGAACAGTATTAGCGAAATCATTACGTACAATCACTATGAGTTTTGTTCGCTGAAAATCTTTTAACTGGATCAGATGGAAGATTATCTACTTCTCGGTATACATCTTCTTGAGTTCAGCACACTTCTTCGATTTTGAGACCCAAAAAAGAAGTCTTTGTTCTCAACCTTGAAAGCCATTTAGAACTTCCTTGACATCGTCATCACTTGGAAATCGATGCCCATGCAGGTGTTTCCTTCAGATGTCTCAGAAGGAAATGATTAATTATGAGAAAACCAGCATAGACATCTCGAATGGTTGTTCTTATGTGGCATGTAATCTACCAAAAAAATTCCTTTCATATCCCAAAAAATAGTGGCCATGATCTTCCCCGCGGAGAGTTAAGTCCTGAATGGTTGGATGTTTGTGACCTATGGTGAACCCATTGCATGGATTCCTGTTATGTTTCCAGTTCCGTGTGATGAATCCACGTTTCATGGTTTCTACCTTTTACATGGCCAAGTGCTCATGGAGGATGGCTGGCACTGACTCCTCGGAAATGTTATATTATCTGTCGATCATATATATATCCTGGAAAACCAGGTCTTCATTTTTTTTAACATTTCTGAAGGTCTCTCTTCCAACAAAACCTAACCACTCTGCGTAGTTCTAAAGTTCCACTGCTTGTTTGTCCTCCGCTTATCCCAGTTATATCAACCGGTTGTCGTGTCAGTTCATTAAGGGTCACTTTTGAAATTTCTTCTCACTATCCGTTTCGACTATCAACATGTTCTGGGGGTCTACCTGGTCTACTGTTGCAGCAGTTGATTTTGAGTGCCCTTTCTGCTATCTGACAAGTGGACATACCAAAGTGGCAAAGGAATATCATTGCTCTTTCGAAGGGATCTGCATTGCAAGGCCTTTTCTTGTCCCCTTATTCGAACCACCTATCATTGAGCATTACCTTCTTTTGTATGATGTTTTCTTATTTCGATACAAGACGTGTCACACAACTTGTTGGCTCAATGGAACTACATCTTTACCAGATGCATCCGTGAAATTATAAAAGTTTGCTGGTTACCTCCAGAGTTTGCATTAATTTATCGGTGGCAACTGCTTGAACGTTGTTTATTACACATACTTCGCGGATCGCTGTTGTATCTCAAAGATACAACAGCGATCCATCAAAGTTGGTGAAGCATTCTTAATAATTCTTCCCACTGCTTCTGAAGTTAGGATGGAGCTGAAAAGACCTTGAACAAAACTGTGGAGATATTTCGGTGTCTAATAATTTCACTAACAATTGGGTCCACGATAGTCATTGGAATGAATGTATTGAGCAAAATAAAATGAAGGTATTTGGCTGTTAATGTAACAATACAAGAGTGAATTGAAAGATATTTGGGAGTAAAAGAATGTGTAATTGTGTTGGCTCTATAGGGATGGATGAAACACCCACATATTTTCAAATACTGTCGTCAGTTGAATTCTCGGTGACCCGCTATTAATTAAAAACGAATGAAGGTATCGATACGACCTTATGCTCGTAGTTCCGTCGGCGATAAAATCTTCAGTGAAATATGATTAAAAAAAGAAGTGTGGACAGAACGATGCTTTATCTCCGGCAAGGTCATTAGAGTGGTGTCGTTTGTGTGAGAATATGAAGAAGAAAAGACATGGATGATAACAAGCATCATTAAAACGTAAGACTTGGTCTTTGAAATGGCAGCTTCATTGTGCCTGGTCTGGTCCATTGTTAGAGATCGCTGTCCGGATTCGATAGGAACCTATAAAACAGCGTTCATATCAGTGTCTCGGTTGAACTCGATGAAACATGACCTTAAAGACAAAGGAATTACGTCAGAAAAAAAGTTAATAGCCGGGAGGTATGCAGATTTCTATTAGCTAACAATTATTGGAGAGTTTCACGCCCTGAGATAACGAAATTACTCGCTTCTAGTGTTTAATAGGAGCACGTGAGCAATCTATATAAGTGGATTGGTCTTTTACTTCTGTCCTCTTTTGTCAAATTGATATATATATCTTTAGAGAGCTTTTTTATTGTATTTTTTGGATAGCTGGAATCCGTGGTGTAGTCCTCAATTAGAATTGTTTAAATGTTGGCACTAGAACCCTTGAACTTTGTTTTCTTTGGGATTTCCTGGATTCAGATACGTTTCCTTTCGCCTTATGTGAGGGCTTGAATTGCTGTCGAGCAAGGAGACTGGATTTAGCTGTGGACGTGACTAACTAACATATGACCATTTCTATTTCATATCTCCAAGACTTACTCCATTTTCTTAGAAATAAGAGTAGATTGATTCTGTTGAAATTAAATTACCATATTTTTCGAAAGCAAGCTGGAGATTAGGAATACAAGAGCCTACCCATGTTTTCACATGACAAAGAGACACTTAAGCACACAGATGCGACAGTTTATGAATTGAATCCTTTTCTGGTTAGCATCCTTTCCAAATCTTCCGAGAAAGACTACACGCTAATAGGATAGGTTTGAAAATTTATTACTTCTATTGATAAATATTTTTTGGATCATTTCTGTCTGTACTCTTGTACATAGCATGAATTAATAATTATTTCTTCTTACATTTTAAACTGTTCTCTCTCTCTCCTTTTTAAAATTTCAATCCCTGATTTTGATTTCCTATAAGCTGTTCTCAATTTCACCATTTGAAGGCTGGATTCGGTTATTTTAAGGTAAGAACCTTGTGAACTAATGAGTCGAAGAAAACCGTACACCTGCGTCTAAGACAAGATAACTACTCCAAGGTGGAGGCCTTAATCTAAAATCTCTTCGATCTATACTGGAGTCACAATTTATACCTTTTTGAAATAGCAAAACGATGCATCCACTATACCACCATGGACAGTCCAATCTTCAAAAACCAAAATAAATAGCTTTATTGGCAAAAGGCCCTTTTTGAAGTCTGGAGTGTAATAAGTATATAACGTTCTTTCTCGATGCTGATCAAAGGGTGGACATGTCAATGGAAAAGATTTTAAATGCTGATAGAGCTTGACAACCTCCTCATTCCAATGTCATTTCTCCATTAGGTCAGCAAGAACATTCAACAATTTATTGTATCTGAGCTTTCATTACCATCTACCTTCTGTATTCCATTTCTTGAGGTTTGAGTTCTGATACTGATAAAAGTTGTTGCAGTGCACTCGAAACGTTTTGTGGAATCTAAATACTGTAGTGCGCTCGTATAATGCGTAGAATTTGTGTCTTATACGTTGACTGCAACTTCCACCCACTCTGGCTTTATTTTAAAGAAGGATAAAACGAGGCCTTGGACCTTCAGAATGCTCGAAGATGTTCACAATGGATTGTAGACTGCACTATTTTAAATTCATGCATGAAAATTACATTCTCGAATAAATTGTAGAGGGTAATCATGATGAAAATGAAAAGCTCCTGTGTGTCTAAATGGAATATTACCATAATAACAATGAACTAACTTGCTCGCAGTGTGCTTGAAGAATGATGGCTATCAGCTCTTTCCATTAATAACCAGCTCCAGGGAATTGGACAGGCAGATGAGCGGTAATTTTTGGAGCAGGGACAACAGTTAGGAAGCTAATAAGCTGTAGCATTACGACCTCGGGGGCTACAGTGCTACCTCGTGCGTCTAATTCATAATAATTTCTAAATATGTTTTTTTTTTTTTCTTCTTTAAACCTCCATTGTCCACAGAATGTGGCAAATAAAGAATTAACCTGCAGGTCACCAGAGCTGTTCTAAGTGAAATACGTTGAAGTAATTGTTTTTAAATAGAATGTTAAGGTTTAATGTTTGGAGATGTTTTTATTTTAAAAGTTATCTTCAAATGCCCTTTTTTTTTAAAACTAAATTATCATTAGAAGGAGGTTATTAAATTAAGCGAATTAAGGGCAATTTTGCGAATATTTCTCTAAGTAAAATACAACTGTCATGTTGTTAAGATGCTCGATATAAGAACTTTGGGATTACCACTTCCTCTTGTAAGTTTATCTGGATGAAAAACAGATGCTGTGATTAAAAATAGATGGATAAATTATAGAACTATGACACCTGTTATTTTTTTAACCGGTGGTTGTTATTATCGAAGTGGAAAGTATGTAATAAAAAGGTTCAGCTGTTTTTATATGAAAAAAAAAAACAACTGTAATTTTATGGTCTCACAATTCAATGTGTTCTTCTTTTTTAAGAAAAAAAAACCGCTTTCTAGTAAAGCCAAAGACGAAGGCCTCTGGCTAAGTAATAAAGTCGTTTAAGGAGAAGCTGCTGCAAGGATGATATTGAGCTTTTCCTAATAAAATCCTTTTATAGCCCCTTTTGTAAAGCCGTAAGTGTCTTGTATCTAACAGCAACATTTGGGTAGCCGACTGCGTCTGTGGGGCCTAAACAAAGAACCTTCACCTTTGTTCAGTTTTATTCGATTTAAAAACAAAAGCGGCTTCTCCTTTCTCTGCTGGATTCTTTTCACAGTTGAATTCCATTATTAAAACTCCTTCTGGCTTCAAGGTCATTAAGGGCTTTCTTGAATTTATGAAATTATTAGGGCTACCGCCCCATAATGCTTGACTCTGATATGTTCTTAACCCGTTAAAATTTGTTTTGATAGCCCGGCTTCAAAAACTGCGTTGAGGGAGTTGTGGTGGAAAGTCTCTCATCGAGAGGCTGTACAAAAACGAACCTAGGAACTCTCCAGCATAGGTTCGCCTAATGGGGGATGTTAGGAACAAGGAAGCCCACGGAAACATCGCGTGGTCACGTGACCCGCGAAGACGGACCATCTGTTTTGATATATACATCATCAATGGGATTACGAGCCATAAAACAGTGCTTTACGACACGAAGCTTAAGGTAATCGACGGCGGCCCTCCCCCTCCCGTAAAGCATGCGTCACTTACACCCTCATCGAGCTCTCTTCGTGTCCGCTAGCTGAAAATGGTGGGAATTATCATTCGGAATGGAGCAGCCGCTTGCGAGCAAGGTGTGATTACTTTGAGCATAAAAAAGTTTGCTCTCCATCTTCCTGGATGTCCACTCGGTTCTATTGACGAGAAGGGATCGCTTTGACGGGTTTAATATGTTCGTGTGTAATGTGAGACGGTGTTGCGTCGCTTGATTAAAATCGTACGGGGGTTATTATTGAAATTGATTATGTGACGTAGGTTTATACACCGAGATGCAGCCTTGTGAAGAGAGGTGTTTAATTTATACCTGCGACTCGATGATGTCTGAAATTTATTGGGAGAAACTTCCAACTTTGTGTATATGTAGTTCGTGTTGTGTTCATCTCTGGTTGTTCTAGAGAATCTTGGCACTTTGCCCCTTTTCTCTATTTTCCCTTTCTCCCGGACGATTACTCATTTGTTACCTTGGATACCACGTAGCGAGAGATTGTTGAAAGGGGAGTGTTGGTAACGAATTTTCCCTTTTCTCTTTATATCCATAGATGCGTTCACTTTCTAAAAACCCACCAGAGACCTCAGCTTTCTCTCTCTGTATGTGTATGTGTGTGTGTGCAACGGGGGGAAACCGTTAGGTGATCGATACGGTGTGTATCTCACGTGCCAGCCTAACTGGCTATCACCCTTCCATTAGTTCGACTACTGCTCCTCTTACTACCGGCAATTTCCCAAGCTGCGTGCACTTATTTCTATTCCATGACCTGAAACTAACCCAACATCTCGATAACATGGTGGAAGCGTTAACGTAACGCACACACGGTGAGAGAAAAAAAATTCGTACGATGCTTTTCATCCATTTCAGTTACTATTTTCACTGGTTTCAGCAGCTCAGTTTAAGTTGTTGTTTTTTTTTATCCAGAGCATCACGCAATACCAGTACTACTAAGAAGAGAAAATAAAACAGAATAAAAAGGATTGTTAATACTACTGTGGTTTTCATTCATTTAAGAGACGCATTTTAACTCTCGTGTAGAAATTGAAAGTCCAAGGAATCAAAATCCCAAGAAATAGTGGGATTTTTGTGGTATCTGGTGGATTTTTAGATATTGAACGCAAAGGTGAAAAAGAAATCGAAAATTGTTATAAAAGTCCCGCTTTCAACAATCGCTTGCTGGTGTCCAAGGTGACAAATGAATCTGGAGAATTTTCTGAGAAAAATGACATCTAAACCTTTTGGTGTTTCCATAGAAATGATTTAAGGAGTCTGGATTTATCTCAGACGATTTTCTGAAGGAGTAAGGTGCGTGTTAAGACATAAGGAAGGACCGAGGGAGAGGCCAGTAGAAAATGAACAACAATAGTGGAGCACGTCCATGCATGCATCACAAACAAGCTATAGTGTGATCTGTGGTAGAGCACGCTTTACAGGGGCACGCCATCAATTGTTAACTTTTGAAATCTATACTAGCTTCAATGCATATTAGTCACTCAATTTTTGAAAACGTAGTCATGTTTGTATACTTTATTATTATTATTATTATTATTATTATTAATTTAATGTAGAGGTCTTTTTTGGAACAATATGGCTGCTTTTGAACTCCATTGAATTTTTCATTTAAAGATGCAGTGTTTCTTACAAGGAGCGTTTGACAAGTTCGTGGTCTGAATATGAAGGTTTTATTTCAAAAGTCTGGTAACATGTTGCTTTTCGACATAGTTCCCTTTGAAGTCAATACACGTTAGTCACTAATGTTGCAATGGTTCATTCCAGCTGCCAAATAAGTTTTCTCTTAAGCCCTAGGAATACATCCACTGCAGCAATGAGTCACTGTCGGTGGGGAAATGGATGTCAAGTAGTTTTTAAAATTTGTAAATTCGTCAGTTTCCGATGGTCCTAGATCTTTTCGACATGGGGGATGATCCAAGATTTTGTACTGATGAAATATAGACATGGCAATGGTAATGACAGACTTGTGAGCAGACTCAATAAGGTGTTGAGTCTTGATGTTTCACGCGCCTCACATAGTCTGCGTTATATAATATGCCCCATGTGATTATTTAACCTTTCTGAAGGTAATATACTGTCGATACTCCATCGGAATCTAAAAAAAATGCCATCACCTTTTAAAAAATTGACTTGGCTTTCTTTGAAGGGAAAGAAGAGCCGTGTTTCCACTTCTCAGCCTGCTGCTTTGTCTCTGACTGAAAGTGACGTACCCAAATCTTATCCATGGTCTGGAGGCTTCCGAGGAAATTTTCTGGATCTGCTTGAAAAGGGTCTTGGGTCTGATGCAAATGTTCACTTGACTTGACAGTTTTTGATCTGCTGTCAACAACATTGGAACTCAGTACCGAGCATCTCTTTCATAGCTAGAACCTCTGTTATTATATGGAACACACGTTCAGATGAGATGCCCAAGACGTTGGCCATGTACCGAACTGCCACTCTTTGATCACTCATTACCAGATCATGCACGCTGTCAATAACGTCTTGAGTGATGGGCGTTGCCTGTCTTCCACAGCATGGGTCATCTTTCAGGCTTTCCCCCCTGTTTTAAATTCTGCTGCCCAATGGAAGAGAACGGGATGTCCCATTCTTAATCACAGAATAGAGTGGGACATCCTCTTCCAACGTTGAACCGCATCCTCATGAATTGTTTTTGGCGCTAGTCCCTTTTCCCCCAAATATTGAATGATTGCAGGGTGACTGATTTTGTCCATTTTTCCTCGTTCACACAACTTTGTTAACTTCAGGACCTGTAATTAAACAAAGGCTTTATTGAAACTGCACGAAACTTGGTGGGCTACGCGACACGAATTTTTCAAATCCCTCTTCATAGAAAAGAAAACGGAAGTAGAAATGGAAATATTTTAATACGAAGCAGACAGTGCACCCTTTATTGTCCTGTCAGCTTCTCTATATGCATTTCCCGCATTCTGATGGTTTAGATATGCTCAGCCATTTGCGGCTGGTGAAGACCAGCCGCAAATGGACTTTGCGAATCGATCAATCAAGATGAAACATTTCTCTATTAGATTTTTTTATCAGAGTTAAAATTTTTTAAATAATTATCAAGATGCTACGACATTATTGAGGTAATAATAAAAGCTTTTGATGGTCTTATAAAATATTTTTCCAGTTACTTTTAATATAATTGGATAAAAGTCCCAAACTTTCAATTTGCATTCATTAACATGCATTAAAAGATGGGAAAATTTTCAGCAATTACACATTAATGTTATTTATATTTCATGACGTATTTCACTTTGCAAGATTTGCTCTTGCAAAGGCTTTAGTTATACAGTCGATCTCTTGTTTATAATGAAGTCTTAGGCGTCATCTTTAACGAAGTACTAAGATTGGGATCTAAGGTTAGAGTGAAGAAATATCTCAGAAAAATGAAGTTTCCAGTTCCACAGAAAGAGCATAATGAAATGGGAAGATAGAGGCCAGAAGAAAGCTCGTGCTGGAAAAAAGTACGGAATTTTGTCTTGCTCCTTAACTAATCAAATCTTAAGATGCTGCAAAGAGTAAGAAGATTCGCCCTGCTATGTATTGTGATGAAGAGGCTATTTTTGTTGGTTCTCAACAGCAAGAAGTCTGAATCTACCAGTGACTACAACTAAAAAGGTTATTATCTAGGGTTAGCTTAAGGACGTGAACATTTTGAACCAGGAATTGAATGGGTTACAGCGATTCAACGATCGACACAATGCACAGGGTAAAGCCATGACTGATGAATCAGGAGCCGATGAAATCGCTGCTAATGAATGCTTTTCAAACTGTAATCACTCATAAATGGTTATCCATCCGGCATTCTTTATCCCTTATCTTTTAACGCTGAAGAACAATTACCAAATTATCTTCCACGACTTTGTGTTGCCCAGGTGTGATGGAGTAAAGCAAGCAAACAACGCATTATGGTTCCTTTCTGCGTTAATACGGTAGTAGCGGAGCTACCATCATGAACAATCTTTAAAGCCTCAATGTTTTAAGGAATGCTTTCGGGCTTCGTCAAATATTCATTCACGGAACCAAGGTTTTAATAATATTGCTGAAGATAAGGAATATAGCGCCTATTTCTGAATCTGACAAAGACTTAGAGCTGAAGATTAATATGAAGATGGCTGTGGACTTTCTACAGAATACATGAAATTGGACCAAAGTATCTAAGGTGCAAAATTTGTTGCGATTGGAAATTAAAATTAATCTACAATGATACGAGTGAAGAATAGCTTGGGATAAGTCGTCCGTTACGAGATCACCGGTAGGACTAAGTTGTAGAACTTTTGTACCACAGATATATGGACTTCTTTGTTTGCAACGTATCGACAATTTCTGAAATTGCTGGTAAAGTGTTATAACAAAAGAATAGTCCTTCGGATGATGGTGAAGGCAAATTTATAGAATTTTCTACAACTTAAGATTATTAATTGTTAGAAAACGGAATTTTGGTTGTAGAACTTTCTCTGAACATGTCAGTTATGTTTATTAATATAAAAATTGCGAATGAGGATACTGTTGCCGTGAGCGTGGGCGTATAGAATAGCACACGGAACCATAAAACCATAGTAGCATCAGCAACTAAGATCATATTACTTCATGTATGTTATCGGGCTTAAAACCATGCTACCCTCGCCTGAGACCGATTAACTAGGCCACATTGTGAAAAAGGCCCATAAAAATTCCTCACATCATCGACGACGGGACTCGAACTCGGGTCTTTTCAACCTGGTGTGGGGAGGCTGACGATCTTACCAACTGTGCTACTCACGAGGGCATAAAACCACAGTAAAAAAGGATATAGAAACAATAGCCAGAATGTAAAAGAATACAAACACTTTTAGAAACCAGTGGGAACTATAATGCTGAACATTTAAATGTCATTACCTGTTCTTTTTTTATATTTCGAAAGAAAGATGAATCTGAGATGACATCTCCGCCTTCTATCGGTTTTTAACCAGTAGATAAACATTTATTTTTCATCTCTCCATCTTTACAGGACCATTTTTGTTTCATTTTGATTTCTGTTTCCAATAGGGTTTTCAAACTCTCTGATCGTTTATGATTTCATCATTGGTTGTTTTCTTATATACTTTTGGATAAATTGACGGCGACGCATCGGCATCTTCTATCAGCTTTTTATGCCAACAGTAGATAAATATTTATCCCACATTTTGTCACATTCCCTTTCTTACACTTAGGAGTTTTCCATTTCGTCTTATTTGCTTTCGTAGATTGCTTCTCGATTTAATGTACTTCCACACGTTATCCCTTCTTTGCTTGCAAGTGCTTCTTTCGTTTGTACATAGAACGAAGCAAAATGATCACGTCACGTGAATCCAACGTGACCTTATATTCGAGACGAAAAGAGAGTGATGTGACGCACACGACACCTGCTCGCGTGTGTGTGTGTGTGTCCGGGTGTTTTGCCACAGCGATGTATTGCCTCAATCAGGCACACGTCTGTGCAGCGTAGGAGTACTGTGCAAGGGGGGTTCCAAGGGCTTTTTCTTTAACAAATTAAGATTTTTATCGGAACACTTTTAAGCGAAAAGGGTCTAATAGAAATGACAGCACTCCTCGTGTTTCTTTTGCTGGTGACGCTAAGGGTATTGCAAGAGCCACACGATACGTTTAGATTTCCAATTCGATAGATGTACGGAGGAGGATTTTTGACGTTCTCAGCGGCAGCACCAGACGTTGGGGAATATTTTTTTTCCACTTATTGATTCTATAAATGTTGATAGACCCGAAGAAAAGATGGACAAACAGAGATAAGAAGCTAGAGCGAGATAAACTATCGATCCATCGAGTGAAGAGATGGAAGAGAGCCGTACGGAACTAGTCCACAGATTTCGACAGAGATTAAGGAAACTGTAAGTGAGAGATTAGGAAAATTGAGAGAAAATGAGCAAATGCAGTGCTGTGGGAATACCTTTGCATATTTTAGCACGGAGAGTGCTCCGAGAAGTGGTGCCGCTTACCAGTGCCACCATTGGACAGGAAACTTGCCGTTTATTCATTAAAACCACACGTGGTCCGCGTGTTGTCATGGTTACACTACCTCGCCTTTGTCTCTTCCATTTTCAAAAGGGAAGTTTCGTCTGTAGCGTTTTGGGTGAACCAGTGCTGCCAGCGAGGTGATACGTTTAGGAGGGGAACTGTATCGGGGAGTGTTTGACAAATGGAGTCAAGGAAAAGGTGTTTGAAATTTGATTTTTATTGTAGCCATTATTTGGATCATTACGTTATCCTTCCACTAAGTTTGCTTTATTTTTGTGAAGAAGGATAGTAGGAGGTGGCACGATGATTTTTTGTAGATCACTGGAAGAATTTTCTTGACCTTTATGTCGTTTATTTTTAGCTAGTTTAATTCTGCTCGTCAGCACACTGCGGGAGAAGTTGGATTTGAATCCCTCCTAGACGTGAAAAACCTTTTGCAGGATTCTCTCACTCCAGGAACCATCCACCAGTACAGTGTCGGACTTTCATCCAGCAAACAGAAAAATCAACCATACAACATTCAGGTCATAAATTCATTGAACCAACTCGAAATCGAATTTAATCAAATCTAGTTTTTGATTTGGAATCCAGTATGTTGCCTTGGCGTGAAATCGAAAGCAATTTAGTAGGGTTTTGTATATTTAATCACTTTTAAAGATTTTTAATACGAGTTAAGCTCTACGGGTTGGATGGAAGCGTGTGTTGCATTCAACCTAAAATCCCACGTTACGTTGCAGAAGAAATATTCCCAGTTTTGTCAAATTGAAAAATATGCAGCCCGGTTAACTCGGGGTATTTATTTTCATAAATTACAAATCCCAGAAAACTTGGAGTAATTAAAAATGATCAATTATTTTCAATTTCGACATTGAGGAAGTGTTTGTTTATTAGCTGTTTATTTTCAAATATTAAAAAAATTATTTATAGAAGGTTGGAAGGTTTTCTATTAATTTCTGATAGAAAGCTGGTGGGTGGTAGTATGCTCCACTTCTTAAAGAATTCACGAAGTCCGGTGAAGGCAGTCTTGGTCTTGCCCTAATTGTGCTTTCCAGATAAATCCAAAGATGCTCAGTTGGGATGAGTAGGGCTGGATCAATGTGCTGGTCATTGCTGTGTTCCGTATTATATTGATTAATACAATGAGAGTTGAGTAACATTTTCTATATCTTATAATTCCGATCTCCAACTTATAGATCTGAATTATATTACAAGGATTTCGGACAGGTATCTGCGTGGGCTAATTTGTGTTTGTGTCCATGACGTCAGGTTTTGAATTAGAGTTTAGTTCATAGAGGAAGAATACTTCTCGAAGGGATATAAAGAATACATGCTACAAGATATGTACAACAGTTTTCTGTGAAGTGTGACCTGGCCTTCTTAAGTGATTAAACTAATCGGGACTTTACCTCATGCTTAAAGATATGGTAGACAGATTAATCAGTTTTGTTTTTTTTCATCTTCGTTCGTAATTAATAAACAAACGCTTAAAACTGAAAGGTTTCTGATCCAGTTGAACCTGATAAAAGACCTATTTTCTAAAATGACAAAATTAAATGTTTTTTTCGGTGTCAAGTGATCCAAAATGCAGTCTTCGTTTGAGGACACGGCTCGACAAAATTAACAGAACAAAATGTTTTTCATGAATATTTTATTATGAGCAGTGTCGCAGAAGCGAATATTTGATATAATAGGCACCCTGGCATGCAAATTTTGAATATCTAATAGAAATGAATCTACCACCTTAAAGAGCCGCACATTATGAAATTATTCATAATGTGAATCATGATCATCTTTTATATGCACGGGTTGCGACAACATCACTTCATTCCAGTTTTTTTTTTGGTTTGATCAGTGGGACAGTCATATCTCCAGTACTCAGGACAGTAAGTCATCTTTGTTTAGATGATTCCTTGAGATGGCATGCCGTTGAACGACTTGAAGCCCGGCAGTCGCAGGCGGCTCGTTGGCTTAATGTGTCAGTAAATGTCGTCTCGACGGTATGGAAGCAGTTTCGGGAGACAAGAACCATTACAAGAAGAGCTGGTCAAGGTCGCACGAGGGCTATGTCAACCAGAACAGACCGCTGCCTGGCTCTAACAACAAGATGGAATCCTGCGATGTCCTGTCATTTGCTGTCTTTTGAGGTTTCTGGCCACAGTTGGAAACATTTCTAACCGAACTGCGTTTCAATCAAGTGGACTATACGCAAGGAAGTCAATAGTTTGTATCCCATTAACCCCAAACCACCGCAGAGCTCGTCGAAACTGGTGCCATGAACACGTGACTTGGAGACCTGATAAAAGGGATACAGTTCTGTTCTCTGATGAATCTCGTTTTAGCCTACAAACAGATTCAAGACGTTGTCTTATCTGGAAGCAACGAGGAATGCGATGCTATCCCTCCATCAGAGAAACCCGCCTCCACTTAAGGTGGAGGCGGTGTTCTCGTGTGGGACGTAATAATGAACAACGGCCACACTCCTCTTCATATTTTTGATGGGGTGCAGTAACTGCGCAGAGGTACCGAGAACAGATCCTCGAACTCTATGTGCAACTTTTACATTTACCAGACTTAAATCCTATCGAACATGTGTGGGACGCTCTTGGGCGTTGTATTGCACACCGACAGCTAACTCTTCAGTCACTTGTTGAGTTAACGTCTGTGCTGGTTGAAGAATGGGATTTGTTGCCACAGAATCTTATGGACACTTCTATATCGAGCGTGATTCACGCGCTGTCAGGGCCTTTTTAGCTATTTGAGGGGATCATACGTGGTACCGATATCACGTGAGCATATTTTCACGCATCTTGTATAGACTTCTGTAATGTGATCTTTCTGGTCATTCTTATACAACCCCTATAAACGTCCCTTATACCTGTCCAAAGTTTCTCGCTGTCTCCTCATTTCATCGTTATTCTAAGGTTATTCACCAACCAAATTTTGTCCCGCTTCATCGCAAGTTGCACTGGTCACAACACGTTTTCTACGTGTTCTGTTAATTTTTGCCGAGCAGTGTAGAAGGACTACTGTCGGAAATGTATTTGGTTTCGTTGTTACACGGAACATTACAGGCTATAACTGACTAACAGCAACCTTCGGTTGGGAACATTGTAATATTTGGATATTTAATTCTCTGCCGTATTGAGAAGCATTCCGAATATTTACTCTGTGAAGAATGTCAGTTAAATAAGTAACCTAATGAGGAAATCATTATCTACTTAGTAACTGACTTAAAAAAAGAAAATAAAAACAAAATCATTACTCAGTCGTGATATTGTTCTTTCGAAACGCATTACACCCCATGTCTGAGTTCATACATACGTTTTAATACTTTTCTTTGGGTGTCCCTTCCTTTATAGAACATCAAACTGATTATTCAAGAGTAGGAGACCGGCCGAATTACTTAACAAGTACAGGTCACTGTTGAACAAAAGCCATGAATTAGGGTTGAATTTGAAAGTGTCTGCAATTCTGCCCAGACACGATAGGAGGGAGTATATGATGAGAGCCTTGTCGATCAATTCGGCCCTGCAAAGATTGTGCAAGGCTCAAGGGATAGAATTTTTTTCAGCCTGGTCTGTATTTGTTAACAGAAGAGACTGCTTCTACAGGGATGGAATACACTTAAATAGAAAGGGTGCAAGAATGTTTGCTGATGCTATCGAGGCAGTGTTACGTGGGTCGGAAAACTGCTAGATTGGGGGGAGACAAAGACCAATAGATTGACAGTAGCCACTGGCAGAGGTGAAAGTGATTGTTGCACTGCTTCTATTGGAATGAGCCGCAGCCTGGAAAACAAGATGCAGGATATTTCAGAGACTGCTGGGAATCACTGGGGGTTCAAGTAAACACATGGGTTGTGTTAGGGTAGCTAAGAAAAAGAACAGGTGCATGTATACTTGTGTGTACACCAATGCTAGGAGTTTAGTAAATAAATTTGATGAATTTGAGGTATTGCTCAAAACATCAAAGGCAGATATTGTGGGGATTTCAGAGACGTGGTGTCACACAGATATAAGAAATGCAGAACTGGAATTTGGGGAGTACAATGTCTACAGAAAGGATAGACAGGATAGGAAGGGAGGAAGGGTTATACTATTAGTTGAGAAACACATAAAATCCAAGGAAGTTAAGCCAGTCAACATTGCTAGACAGTACAGTGTCGAGTCAGTTTGGTGTGACGTAAGCATTGGGAGATCAAAATTGAGAGTAGGAGTGTGCTATAGGTCTAATGACTCTGATGAGTATAATAAGAAACTGTACAGGGAAATAGAGTGGGTCAGTAAATCAGAGAGTCTTATAATGGGGGATTTTAATTTCCCAGATATTGACTGGAATTTGGGGGCTGGTCACTCGCACACTAGCAAGGCTTTTGTGGATTTATTGGATGATTGTTTTCTACATCAGCATGTTCGGGAGGCAACTAGAGGGAGTAATACTCTTGATTTGATTATCAGCAGTGATTCTTCATGCATAGAAAAAGACTGCTGGGAATCACAGTGTGCTGAAGTGGGATTTACTCAAAGAGGTAACTACCATTAGGGGTAAAGGGGAGGGTTATTGCTTCCGTAAAGGCGACTACGATGGACTGAGACAGTATTTAAATTCTATACAGTGGGACCAACTGATGATGTTACCAACAGCAAATTCAAAATGGGAAGCATTCAGAGAATTTATCTTGGAAGCTACTAGGCTTTACATACCAACTAAGAAATATTGTTCAAGGTTTAGGCCAAAATGAATGTCAGATGAACTAATGAGGCATATGGCAGAGAAGAAACATGCATGGGATACATACAAATTAACACGTGACACAGAAGCCTATGATAGATACAAGTTGATATGCAACCAAGTTACAAAGGAGGTTAGGCAGGCGAAGGCAGATTACGAGAAATCTTTGGCAAGGGATGCAAAGAAAAACAGAAAAGATTTCTTTACTTATGTAAACTCTAGAAGGAAGGAGATGAATCAGATTGGTCTACTGGATATCGATGGGTCAACTGTTGATGATCCTGCTCAGGTAGCTAACAAACTAAATGAATATTTTGCATCGACATTCACACATGAGGAGTTATTCAACGAGGGGAATGCCAGAGGTGTATTCAACTCTGGCAGTAAGCTAGAGAATCTTGTAATAACTGAGAGTAAAGTGGACGAGAAATTGTTGAAGATAAACACAAGAAAGGCACCTGGGGTGGATGGGATCTATCCAGTTATATTAAAGGAGGCAGCAAAGGAAGTAAGCAAACCCTTAGCCATAATTATGAGAGCTTCCTTGGACTCAGGGGAGGTACCCACAGACTGAAGATGTGCAAATGTGACCCCAGTTCACAAAGGAGGATCAAAGGCTGACACAAATAATTATAGACCTGTGAGTTTAACTTCTCTTCCCGGAAAATTAATGGAAGCACTGCAGGATCATCTAGACAAGACTTCAGTTATAGCTCGGACACAGCATGGTTTTGTTAAGGGGAAGTCTTGCCTGACCAATCTGATTGGATACTATGATGCAGTCACAAAAGAACTGGATGCAGGGAATAACTTTGATATTATATACTTGGATCTTAGAAAGGCTTTTGATACTGTTGCACATGAAAGACTGCTGCACAAATTGGAGCAGTGTGGCATTGGAAGCAAATTGTTGCTATGGATAAAGGGGTGGTTGAGGGGGAGAAGACAGAGAGTGGTAATCAATGGACACTGCTCATAGTGGACTAATGTTATTAGTGGAGTCCCTCAGGGTTCAGTGTTGGGTCCATTATTGTTTTCTGTATTTATAAATGATACTGATGATGGTATATCAAGCTTAATGTCCAAGTTTGCACACGATACAAAGGTTGGCAGAGTTGTCAAGGACGCTACTGACGCTATGCTGCTGCAACAGGATCTGGAAAGGTTGAGCAGATGGGCTGAGAGGTGGCAAATGAAGTTTAACATTGACAAATGTAAAGTACTACATATGGGAAACAGCAACCCCAGAGCAACGTATCAACTCTGTGGTACCACTGTCAGTGTATACACTGACGGTGGTAGAGAATGAAAGGGACCTGGGGGTGGTTGTGCAGGCAGATATGAAGTTCTCTGAGCAGTGCAGACGGGCTGCAAGAGTAGTTCATGGTGTCTTGTCAATGATATACAGAAATTTTTCTAGCACGGATAAGGAGGTGATTATTCCCTTGTATAAGGCAATGGTCAGGCCACACCTAGAGTACTGTATACAGGTCTGGAGGCCACATTTCAAGAAGGATGTAGAGCTGCTGGAACGAGTACAGAGAAGGGCAACAAGATTAGTGAATGGAACAAAGGGGTGCTCTTACGAAGAAAGGCTTAACTTTTGCAAATTACAGTGTCTGGGGACTAGGCACCAGCGAGGTGATCTGATAGAGGTGTATAAAGCCTTGAATGGTTTGAGCATGCTCAATGCTGGTGGGATTGTTCCTCTTGCTCAGAATAATCATCTGAGAGGGCAAAAATTCAAATTTAGGAAAGACAGATGTAGGATACACGTGAGGAAATTTGCCTTTAGCCAGCGGGTAGTTGGTTGGTGGAACAGACTTCCATCCCTTGTGGTGGAGGTTGATTGCCTAAATAAGTTTAAGGCTCAGCTGGACAGGTATTTCGAACGAACTGAGGGGTGAAGTGGAAGTGGTTTTTTTTTTTTTTTGGCTGATGCTGTATAAGCTTGCTTTCTTGCATCATATGCCTCTGCTAATGCTAATGCTAATTCCTGATTCCATTTCTTCACAGAGTTCTTTGAAAAATCTTGTATTTCTACGGCTACATTTTGATTAAATTAGTGGTTTAGACTGTAAATGTGTTCCTTTCTGCACTTTGTCCAGAGAAATTTGTTCTCAATAACCTTAATTTTCAAGTACCATAAATAAAGAACAGGAAGTTTGGAAATATGTCATGCCTATTAAGAAATCCCCACCAGTTGGCGCCATTCTACACTCTGAGAAGCACAATAAGAAAAGTAATTGAAAAATCCATCAATATCCATCTCAAAATCATCTCAAAATCATCTCAAAATCTTCCATCTGATCAATAATCGCCACTATAGATTCCGTCAATGTCAATTCACTGGTGATACATTCACTTACGTTATTCAAGAAATCCCAGAATTCTGTAAATGCCATGTTTGAAGTTTGATGTAAATATTGATGTTAATAAAATGATTTGGTATATTCTGCGCAGACAGTCACTTGAGCCAAATGGAGTAGATACGGATACTAGATCGTTAGTGTGTATATTGGAAAACATTGGATTCAAAAGAGTCCTCGGAGATTCTTTCTATGGAACGTTAACCAGTCAGATATTTAAGGATATTTTTAAACATTTAAAAAAACGTCGGGGTCAAATTATTTAACCAAAATTGCAAGTCGCATCGATTACAGAATCCATCACGCTGATAGCCAGTGAAAATACCTTTAAACTTTAATTCATTATAAATAATTCTGTTCCAAGATGGATGTTCTGTTTTAAGATGGATGTTGTGTAATTTTTGAGGGCTTTGCGATTGTTTAATAGCATTGGATTTGGGGACGGGTCCTTGAACCTTTCGACAAGATCGGTATGTTATACACACGAGAGTGGATCGCTCATTTTGTCTCTGCCCTCCATGGTTGATTGGATCTGTCACTCAATATCCTTTTGGGTCCCAATTCTAATAAAGAAACGCGTAGCCTAGTTTCAGATAGAGTCGTAAAGGTTTTCTGGTGATTTCATTCAGGTTGTTTCATTCAGCAAACATTCATTTCGTTTATTTTCCGATTATTTTGTTAATGCATTGTACTCCTGTTGATCAATTTGGTCTGCTAGTGATATGAAGAAGCATTTCATTTGTTTTGTTCTGCAATTCCTGCTGACCGATCAACTATAGTACTTTATTTTCCCTAAATGCATTTCGCCTCCAATTAAATGAGTTTTTCAAAGTGCTTTTTTCCATTAGCTAATCAAATTCTTCCCAGTTGGTCACAGCACTCATATTACAGACTGAATTCAAGGCCCGCTATGTAAAATAAACTTGCTTTTACAAAGCACATTGTCTAATAAATGCAACTTGATTTAATCTCCAACGTATTGACATCACTTATGTATATGCGGCAATAACATCTCTAGGATGCTTTTAAGACTTTCTAATGGATTTTTCTTTTCCCAGAAGAATGTCTAGTGTTCCACCGAAAACCCGTATTAATCTAAAAATAATATTCTATACTCAAGGGGAAATTCTTCTTAGGTGAATTAAATATCAAGATACTATATGGGACACCTTTTTTCTGCTATACTCCTACCTTCAAAATTTCATAACACATTTTTATAGTAGATGTTATGAATCTGTAGAATATGACTTCACAGAATGCCGAAGCAAATTGGAAAATTATTAAGAAAAATGTTAAGGTACCAACAACATACCTACACAACTTTAATCTAGCCTCTCCCAATCAAGAATCAGCCATCCTATCTGTCTGATATTCTTTAAAAGTCTCTAGTTAGAGATGGATGGATCTCTCTCTCGAAATGTAGGGTCTTTCATCCCGAAGAACAGGCAAAGAGACTATATGATTCTTGTAACTCCTTAAATTCAGAACAACCTCCTGCGTTCACCCCCTTTGTTGATCAAATTGAGTACTCATAGAAGTTCTTTTGTTCTACAAAGCTTTATAGTATGATCTAGGATAGAAAAAGAGGGTTACAAGTTTTTGAAAGAATATTTTAAACTGAATTTCTAACAGATGTCGGACTTTCACTGTTTTCTGTTAAGTGTAAGTTGATAAGGAAGGCTATTTTATTTATGGGATGCTGATGGCTTCATCTTTCATTTGGTATTTTGATGGGATCGTGCCACTAGAAAAGGCGAAGAAAAATCACGATCAACAGACTTCTAAAGAACGAGGCCCAAAATGCTGCATCTCCAATGACGTCATGTCCCAAGAGGCAAGCACGCGCTGACGATAGTGCTTTGGAAAGAAGGACTACAGCAGGCTTCTTCCATGGAATGCATAATGCTCTGTCGGGACCACTACGATCACACTTTCCGACAACACACAACACTTTGCACAGCAACATGCAACATCCATCAGACTTAAGCTGCAGTCGTATATTTCACGGCACCATCCCTTTCTCACCTAATTTTTAAAGGACCGCGCAATTCGGTTGAGGCAATTTCGGGAAGAATTTTGCACCATTGGATTCCAAGTTTAGAGAAATATGCTGATGTGCAAAAGTTAAAGAAGAAACAGAAAAAGATCTCGGGATTCGCTCATGGTGTTTTCAGAAATTCAGTTCTCATTAAATGACATCCAAGGGTGAAAGAAAGATCCTTTCTTCATTTTACGGAAGGATAAAATAGAGTTGTATATACGAAAGGGAATACTGATAAACGGTGTCAACTCGAATATTATTTTCCTCGAGATGCATGACATTGGAATTTCATACGATTTTTTTCCCCCGGGTACTTCCGCAAAATACAGTTACTGAGGGTCACGTCATCCATCAAGGTTCATGATGATAGACACGGAAAGCATTTGACATGTTTCACAGACGTAGCAGGAATGCAATGCACTATTGCTTCCTAGGAAAATTTGCGACAGATGGCAGCATCCAAGGAATATTTGTACTGGTAAACAGGGTTCTTTAATATAAAGAACGTGCGGGGGTGCTGGAAGAAGGAAAAATCTGCCGAAACACGCAGAAAAATATGAAAAGAAAATGAGTGAGCGCGTCGATGCTTTGTTTCTATGATATGTATCGATTCTATGGTATTATTACGAATATACTTACATATATGGCATTGCACAAATGGAGGAGTAAAAGATCCAGTGTAGCAGTCAATGTGATTCTTGATATTTTCTGATGCACTTGTTTCTGTGCTTCGTTTCTTTCTATTTCGAAATGTATTCATATTTTCTAAGCGTCTCCTGAATGTTATTCAAGACGATGGGTAGATGGCAGTTTTACAATATCCAGATGTGATTGGTGTCCGTACCTCCAGATCAACTTTATCCTTATCGAAATTCTTATAACTTGAATACGATTTTATTTTTTCCTTTTTCAGTTTTTGACGTTTAAAAATGTTCTTCTGGGGAAGGAAATATCAGACAGTTTACAAACGCGCGATTTTTATATGGCTAAACAACTTAAATTGACCTATAAGGGAAGGTAACGTTTGAATTCAGATAAGTGTATAAGAATAGTTTATTCTGTCAATAAGAAACACGAGCTCTTCAACTATGGTCCACTTGCCGGTGGACGACAGTTGGAATGCGACTTCTAGATCAATGGTAGCAGCTGTAATCACCAAATGGAAGTGTCTTGGTGCTACTACAGTTTGGAACTGTTCGGTGGACTGCAGAAATTTACGAATAGAGACCGGAGGACAATTAGAAGAGTAGTGCATAGACCTTGTCAGTCCTCTTTGAATACTCTCAAGGAGTTCGGGCAAGCTACAGGAGCTGATAGTACCGTACATAGGGAGCTATCGAATTTTATCCACTGCGTCGACTTGCTTGGTGCACATCTCATCGTAATTGGTCCCTGGAACGTTGGAATGAATCACGCTATGCGGTTTTCCTATTTGATGGTCGTGTTTGGGTTTGCAAACTGCCCGGAGAACGTTATTTATACCAGAGTATGTAGTTCCATCTGTGAAGGCTGGTGGATATACTATTACCATCTGGGTATGTTATAGGATGAATTTGGGTGGCAGCTGGGGTTCAGGCGAATATGCCCGCAGTCATTAGCTGAATTGACCGCTGTATCCTGAGGAACAAATCAGAATATCATCTTCCGCTTATCAAAAATTGGGTTGGTTTGTATCTTCCATTCGATTATCCTAATGACGAGGATATAGTGTGTGATTAAGACCAAAAGTTAGCAGATACGTTGTTAAATATTGTATTAGTAAACGGTTCTTTGAAACACGTAGATATTTGGTTATATTAGAGATATATTAAAAAAAAAAAAAAAAAGACTATTTCTTTATAATGATATTGTATCTTCAATACATAAAAGGCGGTTCTAAGAGTGGAGTGGATAACAGCAACCAACCGAAGATTGAAAATAATCGACATCAATGAAGTTTCCGTTTAAAATATTCTGAATTATTTTGCTTATTCGATAACGAAGAATTCCTAACAGAAGAAGAAGATGCAACTGCTATCCTCTTAACTACTGTTTCCTTTTTTCTTTGTAAGACGCCCGAATCGATCGAAGAAGGATTGACCGAATGGATCCCCCTCCAAAGGGCAAAGTTAGCTTGTGATAATGGCAGAAAGTAGATGCTAATAAAGGTAGACAATAAATCTTTAGTTAAGACCTTCCAATGCGTTTAAGGGTATTTATTAGCCATTTGTCTCAACAGCGTATTTTCGAGTTGCCATGGGAATGCTGTTTTGCTTTTCTGCGGTAAATATTTTGCATATTTCTATTTCGCTTAAGGTTATTAGTTGGAGGCAACATTTTTATGCATGACACAGTTATGTGGAATAAATAGAAATGCATGTTATTTGGACAGAATTAGAATATGAAGAAAGTGAAAAACAGAAGGTAGAAAATAGACAAAGATTTCATTTGAATTGTTTGGAAATTTATGTCCAACTTCGCGTTTACCAATCTGCAAATTATATCACTTAGGTTGTTTTTATTCAGAAGTTTCCTTATCATTTCTTGAAAACTGAGCGAAAGGACATTTTGGGGACTTTTTCACCTTGGCCAATTTATTTGATCCTACGGTTTTTCATCCAGAGAAAATCATGGGAACCAACCTTAAACACGCAATTTACGAACACAATACATTGGAGCTTCATAGCTCTTTGGGCAAGAAGAAAAACAAACAACAAAAACAAAACCGAATCTGAGACTTGTTTTAACAAATCAGGTGTCAGATTCAGTTTAGCAAATATCTGCAATCCTTTCACCATGCGTAGTAGCAAATCATTTTGCGATATTTATAATTTCTGTATTACTAACTTCTCTCTTTCTCTCTCTATCTTTCTCTCCAGGAAAGATAGAATAAAAAAACTGCGCATATTCCAACCGGGAGGGATTATGTTAACGATATGAATGGTAGCCACTGTTCCCAGAGGTTCTTTTCATCCCCAAAAGATTGACGAAAAGCATATTGTATCTTCCGTTCGATATCTGCCATCTACATGGTATCTTATTTTCTTTTCTTGACTTCAAGGCATTTTTCCTCCGATTCCCGTCAGCGAAGAAAGAAAAAGATTTATCAAGGGAAATTTTCGGTAAACATCCTTATCGAATACTTTTTTTTCTCTTTCGAACTTCTGTATACACTACTAGAGATTTACAGTTCAGACATTTTTTGCACACTCCAATCTGAGAGCTTTGGGATAACCAGGAAGTTTTTTTTTATTTATTGTGGTGATCCAATGCAAACATCTTCGTCATTTTCGTGGAATGAAGAAAGCTTTTCAGTTATATTACGTGGCGGTGTTGATTGACACACTGACAGAGATTGTAAACTCCTCACGCCCATTTGGGCTATCAGCGAGAAAAAGGATTATTTTGTTTGTTACAGATTGAGGCATACACTGGGTGACCACTTTATTAAGTACATCTATTATTTTCTTGAAATAATAGATGTACTTAATAAAGATGTACTTAAATGAAACCTTGCTGGAGTTTTCAAGTACGTCTCTGTCTTGGATGTATCCGGATTGGTTCATTAATCAAACAGCAGCCATTCAACGGCGTTCCTGTGGGCGAAAGAAGGTCGTTGATGCGAGAGGCCAACTGATGTAGATTTGCGCAGGGATAACAGAAAAGCTACAGACAGTCAAATAACAACCCACATCAGTGGTCACCAAAGATGCATTTCAGAGCGCACAATCCGTTGTATCTTTCCATGGATATCGCAGCTGAAGAATGGGTCCAGTTCTAAAAAGTAAGAAGGTAAGGTCTTGTTATAGTAGGCTTAAGAACATCAAAGTTAAAGATTGGAAAAATTTTGTCTGGTCTGACGAATCCAATTCCTGCGAATATGAGCCATCTTGGGTAGCGCAGTTGGTATAATCACCGTCCTCCATATACCAGGTAGAAAAGACTTGAGTTCGGATCTCGTCAATGATTTGAGAAATTTTTGCGGGTCTTGTTCACAATTGGCTGAGTTAGTCGGTCCAGGCGACGGTAGAATGATTTTTACTCCAAGAAACTCGAGGTTTTGTGCAGCAAACCGACCATATATGGTGCAATATGGTCTAAGTTGCAGATGTGTCTAAAACCACCCTCGTGGGTAGCACAGTTGGTAGAATCGCCGTCTTCCCCACACCGAGTGGAAAAGACCTGCGTTCGAGTTCCATCGATGACGTGAGGAACTTTTATGGGACTCTTTTCACAACGTGGCTGTGTTAGTCCATCTCAGGCGAGGGTAGCATGGTTTTTTCTGCCCAGAAAGGCTTTGACATTAAAGTGAACTCCAGTACTGAACAACTTCCTGCAGTCGTTAACAGTGCACTCTATGTTGATGATTTCAGCATATTTTCCCAGTCATGCAACATGAGGGTTATTGAGAGACAACCGCAACAAGCCGCCACTGATTGCCTCAATTCCTTGGCATTGACCAATGGTTTCAAGTTCTCACTCGAGAAGACTGCGTCCATTTTTTTTCGCAAGCGTATCCTTCACTCAGAAGCTGATTAAGATTTGAACAAAGTACCATTGTACTAGTAGCAGAGATAAAGCAGTTTGCTGTCAAACTGAAATCACTCCCCGACCATCCCACGTTGAAGTCCGTTTTTGAGCCACGCTGGGAAAATCTGTACATCAATCGTCCATTCGGTATTCGCACCCAAGGGATATTCAGAGACTTAGACATCACAACGGACAATGTTACTCTTATTCCTGCCTACAACTTCTCTCTTAACAACTGGAGGAAGGACCATCTGCTGTCTATCTGCAGTTCTTTTCATCACACCGATCTGAACATTCTGACTTCTTACCCGCCTTCACAGATGGGATCTTGAGAAATGATTTGGTAGACGCAGCAGCCAAATCAGCGACCTTTTATAACTATTGTCTGTTTTATCTTAGTGGAAACTAAGAGAAAATTCAACGATAATTTTTAAGTGACAAATTGGAATCATTGAAGATTGCAAACAGTAAAACGAAGAAATGCAGTTCACTAATACCATAGAAATCAAATGACTGAGTCGAAGAATAACTATAGCCTGGATTGGAATCTAGCCCAGACCTCTTCAAACGAGTAGCGAAACTACTACTCTGTCACGGATGACTGACCTTTTCGAATCCCGGGTGATTACTGATTCCACTGACTACGCAGTTATCGAATGCAGAGAATAATTTTAATAAGGGACGGAGCAATTGTCGGGTCCAGTTGAGATGTTCAATTTCTAATGCGTCACCCTTGGAGTGCTCTCTTTCCGAAGTTGACTTTAAGTTCGTTGTTCGTATCGTATATATCTACACAGACTCGAGAGGTTACCGACTTCCTGCTGCAATGTCTTAGAGAATAATCCCGAAGTTATTTCTTCGTTTAATGGTCTCTGAGCACTGGAATACCACTCAGGGATTTTATTTCGCTATTCAAACTGAAAGCATTTAAACTTGATGACCTCTAGCGTAAGAGAAGAGGTCTGGCCGTTTAATCCTCTTTAATCCACACCATCCGAACGTTGTCTCTAACGTCATCTCTGCCTAGCGTGCGTCGTGCGCGCGTTAGGGAGTGTCTCAGGTTGACGAACACGTCACTCGCCCCATCCTTCCTAGGGAACTTTATCTCATTTACCGCAGCGAGAGCCAACAATGAAAGTCACTACGATGTCTTTCCCCCTTTACTCCGTCGTCCTCCTCTTCCTCCCCCTCCCCGTATTATCGACTGATGCTCGAGGCACGTGATCGCTGCTCGGTGTATGTGCTTAGGAACTCCTAGCTAATGATATGATTGACGCACTGCTCCTACAATACACTTCCTTACGTTGCTTAAGCATCGCAGGAATGTACAGTTGATTGTGGTCTCTGTACGAAACTGCTGGGGGAGGTCATTATATCGATGGTGTGGATAGCGACGGTGTGCTTGGACCTTGTAATGGAGCGAATCAATGGATGGGATAGTTGAAGAATGGAAAGCTTTTCTGACTTGGTTTGAATTATACAAAGTAATGCTCGCTTGCACATTAGGCGTAACTAATGCAATTAAATGGATCAACCCATGTTTGGAACTGCTAGCAGACGATTTCAGGGAACGAGCGAGCCAGCAGTGATTCTGATTAGGTTGCCATTTTAAGAACTCTACATTGATTTCCATAGCGAAGATGAACAGTTTGCAGAATGAGAAAACCCGTTAAAGGCACGTGTTGTAGGGTGTGTGGAGGACTGGACTGCTTGCTTAGAGTAGTGTCAAGGAGGCTTAGGCTGTGAGGTGTATTGAATATGAAATTAATTGGTTATTTTTATCATAAGCTGAACTGGGACTAGAATATAAAAATATGCCATAAGAGAGTTAGTCTTATGTCATATTAAAGTATTGAGTTCGGGGTTTTTAGGAGTCGATGAGTGGCTGTAATATTCATTAACATGGCGCGAAATAGTCACCATCAGAAGACACCTGTTTGGCCGTTGAGGGCTCTGTTTATTTTGTTTTTCCGATGTAAGGAGTGTATTAGTCTCTAGTTAAAACTTGGTGCATTATTGGATGAATCTGAGTAAAAAGGAACTGATGTTTAACCCAGAGATAGTTAAAACTGGGAACTCGTCAGGGACTCAAGTATCTTGTGACCTGTCAAGAGATGCGCCAATGGGACCAAAACGGAAGAGTCAAGTGCATACTGCTTTGGTCCAAGAGGATTTAGTTTTATTGATAGACTTCACTGTCTGGGAAACGGGACCAGACTAGATGGACCAGAACCAGGGATGTCTGCGGGAGCAACAATTGATGATGTTGCCATCAGATTTTTCATTTAATTTTTGCATTGTTCATTGGGGAAATAACGACCTTAAACGAACACGACCTGACTATTTGTTGAATAAATATGGGATTATGCTAGAAAAATGCTGCGAGTGAGGTCACATTGTGTATGTGTCTGAATTTCTGCTCAGACACGAAGCCTTGTGGATTAACTCAAGACTTTGGGGAAATCTACAAGACTCTAGATGGGTAATTTTTATCAGCGTTGTCCGCACTAGTGGGTAGAAGGAATTTATTTTTGTAGTGATAGTATTCATTTGAACAAAGGTGGTGCAAGGGTCTTTGCCAATATCGAGGAGAACTTAAGGATTCAGCGAGATAGGGTAATATAGATACGCGTTTACTTTATTATATGTATCAAAATAAGGCTTACACTCATCGAGAGTTCTTTGTGATCTCAAAAGGTCGACATTGGCAAGATGTGCCAAGGACAGCGATGCTTCAAACGAAAGGAAAGATAATGTCAGCCAAACAATTGAAATATCTTCAAGGAGTGTGACACGGTAGCAAATCATACAGGAACAGGATCTACAGTAATGTCGGGAGTGTTGTCAATAAAATAAGTGAATTTGAACTTCTGATTAAGACTATTAACGCTGGTATAATAGGACTAACAGAAAGATGGTGACACCTGGAAATATGGGTTGAGAGTTTCACTATGGTATGTACAATGTATTTAGGAAGGATAGGTAAGGTATTTACCAAAGAACTAGATGATCATAGAGCTCACAGTACAGAGACCATTAGCAGGAAGTGATCATGCAGTTGGAACATGAAGAAAGAAGTTGTAGTTGTTGAGGATAAAGGAATAAATTTCAATTTTAAGAAAGGGGACTATGACGGTTTATGACATTAAGTGGCATCTGTCAATAGGGAAGATAGTAGAGGGAGGATGAATATATTAGACTTATAGACTACCATTGAGTTCTGAAGGATACATGAAGTTTTGTTAAGAGTAAATCATTAGTCTTTTTGATTAGTAGAGGTGAACGGAGATTCCATCCTGAAGGGGATAATCACGAAACTGGTACAGCTGTTTGTGATGGTCCATATCCTGTATTTTCTGAGAGTTGTACGCTTGCTCATCACAGTGCTTATGGGGTCAATCGTCAGGGTGGGTGTTTTACATTTGGAGGGTGTTAGTAGGAAAAAATCTTCTAAGCATTGTAAAATTGTATAATGAGCTTTTTAGGGGGAATCCACGCGTCCGCAAAGGATGCGAGGCAGCCTAGGGCCCGCAACAAGGTTGTGGACATTTGTGGAATCAAGACGTGAGGAGCTGAGGGAGGATGCGTAGATTTCCTGCCATGAGCAACTGATTCCATTTGCATCCATTACAGATCTCGAGATGGTGAAAGAGTGACCATTAACACGGTTCAACCACCTTAAAATCCAGTACCCGTTACCCATGAATTTTTTGATGTTAGTGAGGGAAGAAAAGGACCAGATCGTCGAGAAATACATGGGAATCGGAACAAGACATGTTTGTATATACTGAGTGGTAAGTTTGTGGTTGTTTACTCCACTAATTTTCTGTCTTATCGCCCAGATTGCTGACAGAGTTTTTGCCTTAGTGTTGGCGAAGTGCTGTTAGAAGGACAGGCCTTCATCCCAGCTGTAAGCCCTAGATCAGTGTGATGTGAGCATTCTGGACTCTAGCATGAAATTCACAGTGCAATGGTCGATGATTTGATTTGAAGGAGTAGGTTGGTATGATGATTCTACATGAGGGATGTTGTGGAAAATGAGGTCGTTTCCCCTATTTGGGGAATGAAGGTCGAGCATATGTAGCATGTTTTCCAGAGAGGTTCGAACCATTGAGTAACATGGTAAGGGCCTGCTGAAGTCTCCCATGAGAATAGCAGGGTCTCTGATTTGAAGGTTTGTAGTAATTCAGATTTCTAGTTCCGTTTTAACTTCTAGGGTGCTGGAGGGAGGTAGACAGTGCAGACCTCTATTCTAATTTCATCGAGGTCAAGGATTTATGAAATGGATCGCAGGATAGCTATAGGACAGGAGGCAGAGGATTGTGATTAATGGTTAGTCTTCTTCAGACTGAGCTGATATTAGAAGTGGTGTCACCCAAGGATCATTTCTGGCACAATTGTGGTTTATAATTTTTAATACATGACATATACTACTGGTGTGCAAAACTTAAGGACCAACACGATTTCTAAAGGTTACAACCACAAAATCTTTACTTAAGGTACTCTTTACTGATGAGAGTAGATTCAGTCTCAGCAGCGATTCTAGACATCAGCTAATCTGGCGAGAGGTTGGCATACGGTATAACCCCCTAAACATCACTGAAAGGGATCGATATGGTGGTCGAGGTGTTCTCGTCTGGGGAGGCGTTACCTTGGATGGACGTACAGAACTCCAGATACTGGAAGGCCTGCATCGACTTTAGGGGTGGCCATATCTCCTACTGAGGACCACATCTTCCCTTTGTTACATCTTTCGCAGTGATGCATCTGTATCATGGCAGCCAGTGCTATGTTGCCATTTTTGAATAAAGCCCCTCTGTACCGTTTTGTTTCCGTTGTTGTGTGGGTTGTTTCCTTCATCATTTCTGTACCTCACTAGGTTCCTTTGGTATGATTTTCCTATATCCAGGCCACTTGAGGTTGTCACAGACATTCTCTCAGATATGCCAGACAAGCTGTTCTTGCTACCTGGGAGTCTAAAACGCTGATGGAACTGATATTCGGGTGACACTCAAGTCAAAGTGGACCCAATTTCGGCGAAGTCCGGACGGTCTATGACAGCCAAATCCTCTGCTTGCACCTTCACGATGGTGGGACTGTTAGTAATCCTGGGTATAACCTTCATGCACAAGTACATGGTGGGTGACCACCCAGGTGTGAACCAACGTAAGCAGGGGTCGAGGTGTGGCGCCCACACCACATGGAGGAACGCCGCCCCTCTATGTTACCAGGCAGTACTAGGTGGTAGATGAC
Organism: Mastigoproctus giganteus; assembly: GCF_048544385.1. Taxonomy (NCBI): domain Eukaryota; kingdom Metazoa; phylum Arthropoda; class Arachnida; order Uropygi; family Thelyphonidae; genus Mastigoproctus; species Mastigoproctus giganteus. Next base: position 67,549,093 of record NC_143581.1, read on the forward strand.
TCTCATCAACCGGTGAAATACCACCACTTTGCTTATTGGAGGCTTGAAGTGGTGGAACCCATGTTTAGTCTCTAGAGCTAAGTTCCGGTCAACCCTTCCCTATCTCTTCCATCATGCAGTATGATTGATGACTTTTGAGGTTATGATGAATGTCGTGGCGAGATCCAATATTCCTTACATTTCGAGGGTACAGCTCTAAAACGGTGTTCGCAGGCCGGCCGCTAGTTAGTACACCGGACTGAACCTATTGGTAACTCTCTAGGAAGCTTCCGGATCAGCTAGTGTATAATCTTGCTACCTCTACTCTGCCAGATAGTGACTGGAGGGAGTCCGAGTAGTGTGTATGCGGGGAGCATTGTCGAGGCCACGTTATGTCAAGGATCTGGGTATATTCTTACCACATGTACGCCATATCCAAAAATTTCATTACTTCATACAGCATGCCCCACCCACTTTTTCTTACTATTGAATACACCATGAATTGTCAAAATAATAGAGCAAGCTTATCTGCGAAAAGACCTAAACCTCCCAAGGACTTCCTAATTCATTTCACAAATATACGTGGTCTCAATTCTAATCTCAACGATGTCCATTTCCACTTGCAGTCTTCCAAACCCCATGTACTTTTTCTGACTGAATCTCAGTTATCAGTTGATTCAACTACTGCTCATCTCAGATGTCCAAATTATTTGCTGTATGATTCCTTTCGCCTCAAAGGTGGTACTTGTGCATATGTCCGTTCTGATATTCCCTGTCAGAGACTTGGCAATTTGGAATCTCCTCTCTTTGATCTTCTCTGGCTTAAAATCTCTCTACCTCATTGTGTAAAATTCATCTGTTGTCTCTACCGTTCTCCCAACTCCACTAATCACTTGGAGCTCTTTGACTTCCTCTCTTTGCAACTTGACTTTCTCCAGTCCAACTTTCCTAACAGTGAGGTAATTTTCCTTGGTGATTTTAACGTTCACAACTCCAGCTGGCTTCCGTTTTCTAGTCACACCGACCCAGCAGATCGAGATGCTGAGGATTTTGCAATTACTAATGACCTAGCACAGATTGTTCATTTACCTACAAGAATACCGGACAATCCTAATCATACAGCCAATACGCTTGATCTTTTTCTCACAAACAACCCTTCTAAGTACAAGGTTGAAGTGAGAGGTCCTTTAGGCACTTCAGATCACAACTTGGTGATTGTCTCTTCTCCAATGGAGCCTATATCTCATGGCTATTCCCTACCTCGTGTTGTTTGGCATTACAAGAATGCAAAATGGGATGACCTGCGAGACTTCTTTTCTTCTTTTCCTTGGTCTGATTACTGTTTCAAAACTTCTGATGTCACGTTTGCTCAGATCGTGTCAGTGAAATTATTCTTGCAGGAATGGAATCCTTTATCCCACACTCCACTTTAAAATCTCGTCCTTTATCTAAACCTTGGTTTTCCAATAAATGTGCTAAGGCTGTCCAAGAGAAGAACGTTGCATATCGTAGTTGGCTTGTTTCTAATTCTTCAGTTTCATTTTCTGCGTACACCAAAGCTCGCAACAATTGTAAAGCAGTTATTAATCAGTCGAAACTAGAGTTTGAACAGGCTAAGAGTAGAAAACTTGCTTCTTGCCCTAATGGTAGCCGAGCATTCTGGTCTCTTGCCAAAGCTATTGGCCGCAAATTTTGCCCATCTCTGCTCCCACCTCTGTCCAAACCAGATGGTTCTGTTGTCACTTCAGCCAAGGATAAAGCTGACCTGCTAGCGTCCCATTTTTCTTCCAGCTCATGTATTAATGATCTTGGTAAAACACCTCCCACCATTCCCAACACGCCCCATTCAATGCTTCCTGTGGTCTTCCGTCAAAAGGATATCAGAAGGATTTTGATGAATCTTGATGCTAATAAAGCTCCAGGTCCTGATGGTATTTCTCCACTTGTTCTCAAAACCTGTGCTCTTGAACTTACTCCTATTCTTTGCCGCCTTTTTTCACTTTCTTATTCCAAAGGTGTTTTTCCTTCTGCTTGGAAATTTGCTCATATCCAGCCAGTTCCTAAAAAGGGTGACAAATCCCTCCCATCCAATTATCGTCCCATTCCAATTACTTCTACTCTTTCTAAAGTAATGGAGAAATCAATTAACCGCCAACTCTTAAACTACCTAGAAACCTTCCGTCTGATCAACTATCGCCAGTATGGATTCCGTTAGTGTCGATCCACTAGTGATGTTCTGGCTTATGTTACCCATTTATGGACTAATTCAATGGAAAGGTTCGGTGAAACACAAGTAGTTGCTCTTGACATCTCAAAGGCTTTCGATCGTGTTTGGCATAAAGGTCTTCTAAACAAGCTTCCATCTTATGGTTTGCCAACTGTTTTTAGTAATTGGTTATCCAGTTTTCTCTCTGATCGCTCACTGAGGGTGATGGTAGATGGCTCTCTGTCTTCTAACTTCTCCACTAATGCCGGTGTCCCCCAAGGTTCAGTTCTTTCCCCCACTCTTTTCCTCTTGTATATCAATGACCTTCTTCCATTGACCGGAAATCCTATCCATAGTTTTGCCGATGATAGCACATTGCATTCAACTTTCCATTTTGAGAAACCTTGTCCAGCTCAATCAGCTTCAAGTTCTCGAAAATCTGCTGCCAATTCCTTAAATGCCTATCTTCAGGTAATTCTCCAGTGGGGCAAAGACAACTTAGTTGATTTCAACCCTTCTAAAACTCAATCTTGTCTTATATCTCGCAAAAAGGATTCTTCTGCTCCTATGCTTATCTTTAGTGACACTCCGATTTCTAGGCAAAATGATATATCTCTTTTGGGGATTACCCTGACTTCTAATCTCTCTTGGCACAAGCACATTACAAATATTGCTTCCTCTGCATCTAAAAAACTTGGTTTTCTCTTTCGCTCTCGGCGTTACTTTTCTCCCAAACAGCTGCTCACTCTGTATAAATCGCAAATCCGCTCTGCCATGGAATATTGTTCCCACATCTGGGGTGGTGTCCCCAAAACCTCTCTCAGGCTTCTTGATTCCATTCAGAAGAGGGCAGTTAGGTTAATTAATGATTCATCTCTAACGGAGTCTCTCCACTCACTCTCTCATAGACGCACTGTTTCTGCTGCATGCCTCTTCTACAGATACTTCCATGGGCACTGTTCTTCTGAATTGGCTTCTATAATTCCCGCTCTCTCTTTCAAAACAGTCCGAACACGTGCTGCCAACAGCCAACATCCATTTACTGTCCAACTTCAAACCCACAGAACTAACTTTTCATCTTCCTCATTTATTCATTCAACTGCCGTTTTCTGGAACAACCTTCCTTCATACGTATTTCCTGAAAATTACAATCTACAGAAGTTCAAGTCCAATATCAACAAATATCTTCTTTCGTCTTCTCAACCTCCAACCCAAGCACGATACTAAGTACTATAGGTTATAATACCTCTCGTGTTTGGGGTTCTCATAAAAAAAAAAAAAAAAAAAAAAAAACTCCTAAGAGACAGGTGAAAACCTGACTGGTCCTTAAATTTTGCACACCAGTGTAGATGAAGGGATAAAGGGGGTGATGTCAAAATTTTCAGATGATGTAAAAATCGGTAGAGTGGTTAATGATCAGCGCCAAGCTATGCTACATCAGAATGACTTGGACAAGCTTCAAGGATAATCAGAAAATTGGATGATCCAACAAAATCCTACACTTAGGGAATAGCAATCCAAGAATGACTTATGCACTTTTTGGGAATGAATTAAAAATAGTAGAGAATGAAAGGGATCTGGGAGTTATGGTACAGATGGATATGAATTCTTCGTGCATTGTAGAAAGGCGACATGGAACGTCCATGGTGTCCGATCGATGATTTATAGAGCATTTTCTTGTAGAGATAGAGAGGTCCCAGTCTCACCTGTATAAGGCAATTGTAAGACTGCACTCAGAACACTATGTCCAGATGTGATGTCACCTAAGGAAGGACATAGAGCGTCTTAAAAAGGTCCAAAGGACAGTTCGCATGATTAGATACGCAGAAGGGCGCCCATACAAAAAAGATTTCAGTTATGTAGGCTACAGAGCTTGGCATCCAGGCAACTTAGAGTGGACCTGAATGAGGTTTGCAAGGCTCTGAGAGGGGTTAGTAAAATGATCAAAGGCAGAATTTTTTACTGTTGTAAGTGATTCCAGAACTAGCAGCCATAAATTCAAATTACGGGGATGGAGAACGTTTGTTTGAAGAGGAGAACCCACTACCAAACTGTAGAGTTCTCAGTCCATTCCATGTGGATTAGCTCAATATGGACACATCCTGTTTGTGATTTACAACAGCAGTCAGTTGTATCTGGAATGTATATGCCATACATTCCTGGCTAATACTGTATAGTCCTGATCACGGTGTCTGCTGGAGTTTCTCTGCACGGATAAACTTTATGGTTGCCTAGGTGCTACGTTCCTTTGAGACGGAATCCTCCAATATTTCGGCTATTGCGCTGCCATGGACTGCCGAGTCAGAAAAAAAATCCTTTTGACAACCATTTAGCTGCCTTAGATAAGCATAGATGTTCCTTGTAACTTCCTGTATCGAATCCCGGTCATAAGTAGTACCTATCTTTTGTTTTTAGTCAAATACCCAAATCAAATCAAAGAACTGTGTCCAATGTTATGATATCGTTGATGTGTAGTTTTTGTTTCCTTATCGCAATGATAAGGAAACAAATATCGCATAAACCTTGTTAGTGTAATCTTTATGTAGCTCGACACTTCCTTATTTATTTATCCAGAATGGATAAACAAATGCAGTTTTTACAGGTGTGTTTCCATTACTTTCCTTTTCTCACTTCTCTTATAAAAAGTAAATATTATTTACCTTCGTCGCTTTTAATTTCGACCATAAATTTAGATTTTTAATTTAATCCACCCTGCGTTTGGAATTCCTTGAAAGGCATTTCAAGAATGCCTGCTTTTTTCAGCGTACATTGCAAAAGAATTCTTGTTAGTGTTCGGGATTCCAATATTTATTTTGCTGCTCACACAATTTAAACTTTGGCAATTTTTTCCCCCACTGGTTAAGTTCGAATTTTTCACTCTCAAGGTGCGAGAGCAACAACACGCGAAAATGTAAAAAATAAAAAAAAACTTGTACACAAGGAAAATGAAAAGGAAAGGCTTGCTGGAGCCAAGTCGGAAAGTAAGGATGGTGGTTGTGCATTGCAACCTACTTGTCAGCGAAACGTGTTCGCGTTGATCTGTATGAGATCCAGTTGTCTGAGTTTTTCCTCATCACGCAAACCTGTGGAACAAACTTCGTGCAAATTTTATTCCCAAAGTCTGTGGTAGTTAAGAACATTATCGATTCCTTGTTGGCAATTAAGTGACTTGCTAGCATTCTCAATGTTAATAGGAGGCCGCTTTCTGGTCGAAAATTGCGAAATTTGTCCACCAATTCGGTGCACCAAGTTGTTTTTGGTTGTCCACTTCGAGGATTGTCTGCTACATCCTATTTTCCCCCCTTAAAACGCTAACCATCGAAATAATTGTGCTCCGGATAGATCCTCATCCCCAGAAGCTGTTAGTGACACTTTATTTGTTTCAGTTGGACTTTTCCCCAGCTTACACAAAACTTTATGTTGACCCGTTGCTCAATTCTTTGGTTTCTGATGGTGACATTAAACACAATGCACAAAGAATGCCCATATTTTCAGAAGGTCAATTCTTCCATGAATTAAAGTTGTCATCTCGATCCAGTTTTGTTTTGAAGCATAAGCTTTAAGATTGATTTATTTTTTTCAAGAACAGATTGAATGGATTCAATCTGAAACAGATTGAATCCATTCAATTTGTTTATGTGGGGACCGTACTATTAATTTCAAAACGTGTCAGTGAGATACGTGTATTAATAAACTAGAGTAGGCACACATAAACTGCGCCATTTTAGGTACAGTGCAGAGAAGTTGGTGTCTCAGTCAACAGACGGGTTATGCTGGGTGCTCATCCATATACGTGCTTTAAGACTGGAGTTAGCCCAGACATATTTTTCGAGAGAAAGTTAGGAAAAAAAAGGTTTGGCTCTTCATTAAAACATGGTTTTTGTTATCAGATGTTTGATATTTGAAATTGTGGCCTTGATTGTCCAATAATTTCAAAAAATTTAATTGGCGGTGTAAAATAAGTTTCCAGCACCACGTGGTGAGCGTTGTGTGAATTGAGATATGTGGTTTTTATTGTAATAGGGCTTTAGGAGCATCAGCGACCAAGGCCATGTTGCTCCATGCATATTGTCTGTAAATTGCGTGTTCTGAAGTCGATTTTTTGTTTGCTGGACGCAGAACCCAAATTTTCGGGAGAAAAAACCATGCTACAATCGCCTGTGACTGACTAACTCAGTCACATTGTGAACAAGGCCTATAAAAATTCCTCACGTCATTGACGGGACTCGAAATTAAGGCTTTTCAACCCAGTGTGGGAAGGACGAAGATTGTACCAACTGTACTAACCGCGAGGGCAGATAAGTTCTAAAGATGATGATGAATATCCACAACTTTCACCACGTACTATCAGAAGCTCCAGCTGTTTCGCCTTCGAGAATCTCCTGATGGGCCCAATTATGAAATAAATAAAAAAATATAAACATATTAGAGCCATTTTCAGAACTGGAATACAAGATCCAATATAAAAATGCTTCTCGTGAGCGTGCTCTAAGTATGCCATAGCATGAACAATGCGTTAGCTGATTATGACCCATAAATTTGCATCGATTTTATAAGACACACAACTGTAGTTCAACAATGGACAGATTTCTGATATTTTGGACAGGTGGTGCAGATTTCGTTGCAGATGTCTTTTGCTACTCTAACACACCGGCTAATCCTTCGTTTCCCTTAAATATGTGTACATCTGCACTCTTAATTCTTGTAGTTTGTTTTCGTGTTTTTTTGTTCGTATACCTGTTTTGACTGTCGGGATTACTTCCTGCTCTTTGATCACGTATTTTGTCGTGCGGAGATTGTACGGCGCTGATTGCACTCTCATTACAGAAGGCTGCAGGGTCGTCAGATCTTTGCGTCAATAAAACGAAATGTCTGCAACGTTTAGTTTTAATTTCCAACTGCAAATTCTTCTTCTTCTTCTTCTCGATATTAAAGTGGTGTCGCGATCAGACCCCGTTACGTACCATTTCATTTTCCGCAGCTTCGTACCGGGCTTGCGACTGCGCACGTGCTACCTGTTCGTATGTGTGTGGGCTGGCGTGCACGCGCTACTATCGTGCGCTCGTAAAGGTTATAATGAGTAGGACAGCGCCGTCAGTGTCTCTCTAGGTGGCACTTTGTGCCATGCTGGGAGTCGAAGCGGGCTAGCAATTAATTGTCTGCAGAAGCAAACAACAAAAGGAGTTGGATGTTGCCCGTTAACGCCCAGCTACTGAAAGGTGTTGAAAGTTGTCGAAAAAAGGACTAAAAATTTGGCCAGAATTACTAGGTGGGAAATCACCCGAGAGCCATCTTTCTCTGCATCAGTGGACATACGTCCACAACGCCACATATAATGGGGATTTATGTGTAACACGTGGATTGAAGCAAAGGTAATAAATACTAAAAAAACTCCTTGGTTCTCTTTAAACAATATTCTTATCTACTGGACAAAATAAACACGATTTGTTGATATTTGGGATGGCGACTTTTATGGATGGATGCTCAAGTTTCCTGCTAGTACAATGACAAGAAATACAGGAATAGTTTGCGCTATTGATCTTTCTATATTTGTTCTTTAATAAATACTGAAAATTATATTTCCAGGGCTTTAATTCCAGGCGCTACTTATGCAATTAAATCTCTGCATCAAGATATCAGCTTATGTTTTTCTGAATCCTTTATTATACGATATTTATCCTCAGCTTTATTTAAAGACATTCCAAAGGTTTCAGGAGTTAGATGGTGAGAAATTACTCGCATTTATTTAGATATCTCTAGCAGTTTCACAACCTTTTGGAGAGCAACATTTAGCTCACAGATTTTAATCAAAATCTAACTCTACAAATAAAGCCTGTGCATGCCCGATGTTCTACAATTCCCTTCTGAAATGCTAATCAGAAAGCGAATTAGAGATGATTATATTTTAATTCACTTAAAATTTTATATATCGAGTAAATTGTGAGTACATAAAGATGCTCAGTCCTATTTAAATACTAATTATTCAAAGTTTTAAGATCACTAAAATACGAAACCACGTATAGGGTCTGTTATCTTGCTTATTTATCAATGTTGAGAACAGTCTTCGAAATAAACAGCTGATTATTCTTAGGGTATTCTTTGAGTCTTCAGTTTTATCTTACAGAATAATGAATAATATAGCAAGCGGATGAAATTCTATGCACGGCAATTTGCTTCGGGCATTTTGCGTTATGCGCGACACCATTTCAACTTGTCTCGTGGTTTCCAAAGAAATTTCGAAATAACTGCGTTATCTTCAGTATTTCTTTCTCTTGTTAGAAAGGGAAGCTTCTCTTCTCGGTGTCAGTTTTTAAGCGAACCCCATTATTTTACAGGAAAAGAACAAGATGTAAACAACTAGCTGAGAATATCGAATGTAGTTTGGAAGTGAAGTCCTGGAAGTGATTTAATAAGATTATTGAGCAAATGGAACATGGAAAAACATTGTGATTGATTGCTGAAAAACAGGATTTTTAATATTTTGATGTTTGTTTTAGTGCTTCACAACAATAAGACACTGAAAACAGTTGATAAATAATTTCCTAGTTAAGTTATTAGTTAACTAAACTGGAAGGTAATGTCTTACACTTAAATTAGCTTTTCCCTTGAGGAATGCTTATTTATTTTTGGATTTTTAACGAGAAGAATTCAAAAATAAATATTCAAAGAACCTTGTACCACATTAGACTGAAACAAAACACCGAGACCATATTTTCCATTGATGAGAACATTCTTCGTAGAATTGCAGTAAACATCTAAAAGTAGATAAGATGCAAGGTGAAGATTTCCAGCACCTTCTGCAACTGTTTAAATTAAATTCTGTGTTTTGTTAAAATGCAATGGGCTGCATTCTAACAAGATAACCCCGTATCAAAGGACTCGGACCCAAGTAAGAGAAATATGGTTAGATATCGGCATGAATATATCAGAAAGAAGATCCAGTTTTATGACTCTCTTAGTTTATCGACATTGAATCAGGATGGTACTTCCAAGGCTTTTAAAAGGTGGACGAATAAACAATAGAACCATTTTACCTCTTTCTTAGGTGACACCATCTAGAGGACACGCATTTAAATTAAGAAAGGATAGTTGTAGATCAAAAGTCACAATACTATTTATTTTCTTTTACTGCTAACAGATTATAGAGTTAAAAAAAGACATTGATGAGAATAGCCCCATGAACAAGAGAGAGATATTTTTATTATTTTTACTGAGTTGCTATCGTTGGAAGACGTTAGTATGGAACTAAATCCATTCATTGAATTAATCCATCAATTAACAGAATTTTATTAGAGCTTTTACGGCTAAAGGCACGACTGAAATGCCATGGTAACGGGGGCTTTCTTAGTGCAAATAACGAAGAGATTTCTTAGTCTTCGGCATTTATTCAGTTAGCAGATGTTGTAGTCCGTGCATTCACTCTCTACAAGCCACAGTAACCATGATTGGGCTCTCCACCTAATTGTCTTTGGTAAATAATAAATGTCTCTCTTACAGTATCAGAGATCCTTTGTGCCTTTGGTAATGGTGCCTTGGCTTGAATACCGAGCAAGACTTGATGCCACTTAGGAAGTTGCGTTCATTTAGTCTTGTAGCAGTTAAGTCCCTTGTGGGATGGGGGGAGAAGTTCGAGTTCGCGTGCGTGGATTGCCAATCATGTTTACCATAGGTGCGTTGGTGTTGGTGTCTCTCTCTCTGAGCTTGTTTCCTTTAACTCGCTTTATCGTCTTTATAAATAAGATTTGATGGCCATTATTTCTTATGACATTTATAATGGTCGATAAGATGCAGATAATGTTTTAAGGATCTCATATGGCGACGCCCTGGTACGTACATTATCTTGCTGGATTTTTCCTCATTGCCTTATCTTTTTTTTTGAAAGCCAATTAACTTAAATAATTTGAACATTCATTTATCATAAACGGGAGCAGATACATCACTAAGTGAGAACGAAAGTTAGTGGGTAGACTGCCACCTGGCAATTCGCCAATAATCCATTCTTAGCTTAGTGCTCATAGCTCCATTTTGCTTTCATTTTGAACGAGTTCATGCACAGAATTCTCAATATTGCCGGTGATAGATGAACATGATTAGGTGGCTAAACAAAAGGAGCTAAGATACACAATATTTATCTTCAGATGACGTAGATATCGATAGATCGTGGACTGTGATAATGGATGAAGTGAAGAGTAAACTAAAAACAAAATAGAAAATAAAACTTATTATTATATTAAACGTGTGACGTATGGCTTTTAGAAACCTGACATTAAATCTCTAGTGTAGGATTACTCATATCCCGTGTATAAAAATTACTGCAATTCCCTTGCACTTATGAATGAGGGAGGGCCTTGTTTTCATTAAAATGGCACATAGGAAGTCTAGACACTGTGTGTAAAAATTCGAGAAAAAACTAAAGGTTTCACGTAGCACTACAACAAATATTTAACTCCACAAATTAAATGAGAGATTTTAGGCACTGCGCACAAAGTTTAGACTGAAATATAAATACCTTATATTCTCTAACAATGAAACACGAAAACTAAATTGGACTGAAGTAGGTCCAGAAGTTTATTAATATTGCATTTTTGCATTCATAATTCTGTAATAAAATTCGTTATCTTATATTGATGAAGGAATATCAGGCTTAATGTCTAAGTTGTTAACAGGGGTGGTCAATGACATTAATAAATAGAAAAAGGATGGTTATAGGGTGAGAAAATTTTCTGGATCTTAAACCATGAAAACTGTTAGAATTATTGTTCCATATAAACCGAAATTCAAACATCATCTTGTCTTGTTAGCCTTTAAAACACTAGTCATAAACCTGAGAGTGACGCTCTTCTTATCAGAATTCTACCGCCTGCCCTGCCATGTTTTCTCTTTTTTTTGTTTTGCTTTCTGTAATTTTTGCGCTCTTCCTTAATCTTAGGCTTTTCATATTCAATAATTCTTCATGGAAAGGTATGCATTCCCCATTATGGGAGTTATTAATCTTAGTACGAGATCTCTTAGCATATTCTAATGCTCTTTGAATTATTATTGAATCTATAGGGAGTCGTCCATCTCCGAGTTTCAGAGCATCATTATAAACAGTTCTTGCAGACTAGTTAGCTTCCGATAATGCAAACCTTTGGGCAGAAACGAGGGGCGGCCTGTGATAGCATGCTGAAATTCTCCACACTCCACTGGTCATCATAGGGATTAAAAGACATTTGCACAACAGCAACGTGTCTAGCGATTTCCTTCGTATTCCTTATACCTTACTTAATATTTTAGATAATTTTCCATATAATATTTTGACCTTGTCTTAAAGGTATTTAATATGGGGTAAGAACGATATCCTATCATCGAGAAACACTCTCAGATATTTAACCCTGGGGTAGCTATTCGTATTTCAACTACTTATATAAATAAACCGCACTTCACCCGCCTTGAATTACCTGCTGAATATTTCATTTATGGGTACCTGCCCATTCTCAATTTCCCTAATTACAAAAGCTGCTTTCTCTTCATCTTGAGATCTTGAGTATTCGCATCCAACAGCGAGAGTCATCATCATGTGCCAACAGGAAAATGACCATCCTCAGTGTCTCTTCAGCAGGGTATAAAAAACATAATCCCAGCAATACAGTCTAAAATGTAGCCTTGCGAACATCTGCACGTTATCTCCTTTTGGACTTGTGTACGCTTTGCTCTCACCGTTTTCTTTCTCCAAATATAATTTCTCATTTTCTTATAAAGATCATTGGAAAAACTGATCCTTTGCATTTTATCTAAAACATCGTCCCACCACATTAAGTCTCGTTTTATTATATCGTTTTTCTATTCGTTTTGTCTTCCCCAACAGGAAGAAAAGTAATCAGACGGTAGGATGATGATGGATCTCTAGAAACTTTTTCAAAACTTTTTAGTAATATTTTAATTTGAGCAATGTCCAACAATATGGAAATAACGTCCTCAATTTAACATACATTATACATTTGAAATAACAATTTCAGTAAAAGTTTTAATTATTTCCACTTTCAAAAGATCAAATCTAGGATATTTCCCAGTTCTTGACTGCTAAAAAAACCTCCTTCATTTAATCCAAAAACCAGCCTGAACACTTCTATAATCCTTGTTCTTTTCTCTGATCCTTTTCCGGTCCTTAAAATGCCATAGAAATATAACTTTGCTAAACGGACTTAAAAAAAAAAAAAGAAACCTTAAATAACGTGATACAATTGCGATTGATCGTGAATGTTTTTAATTATAAATTCATAATAAATTTTAAATAAAGATATAATTGAGTATTGAAAAGAAACTGTATAATAAAGTACAACACTGTCGATAGGGTCAATTTTCCCTAACACAACTAACAGAGAGAGAGAGAAAGAAAGATGGTTTTAGTTAAACAGACCACCTACCACTCGTAGAAGTTTATAAGACAAATGTGCAGTCACTTCCGGCCATTGTGTTCTCTGAATGGTATGGCTGGGAGTAAGAAAGAGTACCCTATTTATAACACTTTATTTTCAAACTTTCCCTCTTAAAGGTAATTGTTTGTTTAAAAATTTAGTAGAATAATTTATTCACAACCCATAATACCGTTGGTTCAGTTGCATACGTGACCCCCGTGCAGTCGAAGAATTGTTCGCAAAAGCCATTCTGTTATTGGCCCGCTAATACAGTACCTGTTAGTTTATGAAGTACGGAGGTTTATCGATAAATATTGGAAATTTGTTAGCAATGCAGAAATTCTCCAGAGAAACCAAGGTAAGTCAAGTGTGGCCAACCCATTCTCATTTCTTTCATCGTAAATAGTCCATCGTTCAAGAAAATGGCATTCTTCATTCATAGGATGCGGTTTTTCACCTGAGCGATGGCGTACTATACCGACCAGTGGAGTAAATGTTCATCAATCATAGATGTTTAAATAGCTTGAGCGAGCAGCTCCTTCTAAGACCTAACTTCAGCAGTCACCAACTCCTCGCTATGAATCTTCTGAATTGCACCCGAGTTCGTTAAGTTCCAGTTTGGTAAAACGTGAGAATTTTTCAATATTTTGTAAGACGGATACGTTTTGGATGCATAATTTCGTTTTAAACGAGCGTGTTACGAGTTTTATTTAAATTTAGGCAGATAATAATTTTTGTTTTATTGTCCACGAATATTTAAATTTAGGCAGATAATAATTTTTGTTTTATTGTCCACGAATATTTAATGTCATTGAATTAGATGAACATACATAGTTAAGGAAGCAAATCGCGCAAAAATATATTTAGTGGATATCAACGATTACAGATGTAAATAAAAGATAATTTTACTTTTTTTTAGCGCGAGTCAAAATCTGATAATTATCAGATTTTGACTCTCGCAAAAAAAAAAAAAAAAAAAAAAAAAACGCACGCAAAAAAACCTGATAACTATCAGATTTCGACTCGCGCAATAAAAAACAAATCTCGAGAGTCAAAATCTGATAATTATCAGATTTTGACTCTCGAGATTTTGACTCGCGCAAAAAAAAAATAGCTGATAATTATCAGATTTTGACTCGCGCAAAACTCGCGCAATTGACAGAAAATTATAATTTTCTACAACATATGACAGAAAACTATAATTCTCTGTGACGTGTTGTCTCATTATTAATATATAAGCTGTATTTTATAAATAAAGAAATAGTGTCTAAATAAACTTGCATTAAAGACTGAAAATAATTTAACAAATGCAAATACTTTTTATTATTCTGAATTAATTTAAAGAATGAAAGCTTTTTTTTTTTAAATAGGTCAAAAATAAAAGAAGCAGCGATAATACATCGAATTAAAATTAAATTTGCAAAGACACGCGTGTAATTCAGAATTTAAAAATATTTTTTAAATACTTATTTGAAAAAAAAAACTTATTGTACACTGAAAACAGAGAAAAGAATTAGGAATAACAAAATTATAAAAGAGAAGTGAAGGAAGATATTAATTTGCACGATAAAAATCAAATATTTGTTTATATGAGATTATAATTCACATTCAGCTGGTGAAACTGGTCGCATACGTTGTTTTTGCCAAGAATTAACTTTCAGTAAAGCAAAGAACAACTTTGTTTCGTTATTTGTTTAAAAAATGACACAATAAATTCCCAATTACAAATATTCGTTTAAAATTAATACTTCTATTGGAGATTTACAGAATTAAATTTATTTATTCTGTTTATCGACAGAAACTCACTCTGCAGTGAGCTTTATCGACTGCTGTAGGATTTAACGGCTATGAGTTTGTACACATTCAAATCATCCCCCTCATCCCCATCCTCTTCTCCGTTTTCTTTCTCCATCGGGTTTCTCTGTCGGAGTCCGCCTACCCGCATAATAAAACTAGTGATGACCTCGATCGCTGGCGTTCTGTGTACGCATCTCTAGTGTTACCTGGTCACCGCCGTGCTCTGTCGAATACACACAGCGTTGCACGATAGCAGCCAGGCGTAGGTAATCGATCTCTCAGCATCACCTAGATGCTGAACTGTGCAGGAAAGACACCATTTGTCTCGGATATTTTTTCTTTTCTTTTTTTGTTTGCTTTCGTCCCTGACTGGAAACTATCAAAAAAGCTTGTCTGATCAAGTAGAATCCCTAAACTTATATCAGCGAATAAAATCAAGGGGGGGGGGAAGGGAAAGATAAATTGTTTTCATCGCAACCAAAGCTTGCTTATTCTTCCAGAAAACATTGTTTTCGATCTAATGCTATAAGCTGAGATTGAAAATTAATCAACAACAAGATTATGGATGAAGTATTCTTTTAGAGCGAAGAAAAAGTATAAGATATCGTTCTTATTATAATAAACAAGGAGTACACACGGCGATTTTAAAAGCTGTGGACTGGCTTAGATGATTTCTTTTGTGTTTTTGACTTGGAGCCAATTTAAAATGAAGGGATATGTATTTGTCAGAGCTCAAGGATGGGAGTATTACTGATCCGAGTAAACTGACAGCGAACAGCGTGCCTTTGTTTTCTTTATTATAATTTTATGCCCGCATTTGCTTACGTATAAACAAACACGCGTTTTTAGATGTCTGTATTTCCGCAGTGTTTGGTTATCCATATGAATTCAAAAAAATAGCAGAAATAACCGGACTTTTGATTGATCGAACGTAGGATGGAAAATATTACAAGTTATAATACTGAGAGAACTTGTCGAATTCAAAGGGATTTTTACTATAGGTTAATGACGAATGAACCATAGGAAATTTCATAAATATCTTAAAAATAAATATGTAGAACGGTTAACAGGATATAAAGGAATGGTTCTGGACTTTCATTTATCCAACCATCCAGATAAAAGTCCGATCTTTATGAGCTTATATGAAATTTGGTGCAAAGGTCTACGAATGACCTAAATGAATTCTGAAAATTCGTCTTCGAGCAATTGAACAATTAACCTCTGTATTTATTGCAGAATATAACGCCATCGCAGGAGTAGGAGGGATTGTTGTGTTTTTGTGGCGTACCTTTGGTCCCCCGATCCCACAAAAGACATTGTGAGCTCTAGGCCATAACTGAACATCTTTAGGGATTAGGGATACCCGGAAATGCTTCATGTTTTCCCCTGTTGACAGAGGTACTTTGAAGATGACAGTCCAACTATCCATGGCACCAAGATGTATAAAAGAGCGGTTTGAGAATCATGATGGAGACTTCAAGAATCTGCCCTTGTCAGCTCAATTCTCTCATCTTATTTCCATTGGGCAACTTTGGAACGAACTGGAAAGGTGTGTTCCTTTTACTCCAAGAGATGAAGACAGTTTTGTTACACCAATGGTCCAGTATTCTTCGTGTCAACTTTCATCTCCTTGTTGACTATGCGGTAATGACCTGCATAGCCTTGTAACGTGACTACGAGAGGAAAACCCCTTTCGGGAATTTTACAATCATTCAAACATCGAGATGAATCAGGATCTAAAGTTCGCCACGCTCAACCCACTCATCTCAATTGCAAAGAAACGCGAAAACTTGATGACTAACGAGGACTTCTGCAACTTAAAGAGAATGGCCAATGACAAGCAAATTATTTTACTCATACTTTGGAGTCTGTTATCTCCCAATCGCGAACTAGTTCAAATATCCTTGACCAGCCCAGCTGGTTGAAATATACAACCGCTTCAGTAATACAGACTGGTACTGTAAGGTCTACATTACATGCGCTTCAACTGGTAAGGCTGAAGCGCATGTAATGTAATGATCTTGGATGTGCTCAGAGCTGGCATAAACCAGCTCTGAGTACATCCAATATCGCTGCTCTCAAGATATATCTATAAAAGCATCAATGCCATTTATAAAATAATTGGAATTAAATATGCACAGCAAACTCACGAACACCATCACCACCACTTCACGGGGATTCGTATTTTTAAGATTTTATTATTATTATTGTTTTTCGTATGGAATTATGACTTTGCCTCAAGATGTTCTGCTCTGTCTGTGGATATCATATAGGTCCGAAACAGTGGAGCATAACTTCGTCGGTGGCACCAAATTTTGTAGTGCATGTGAAACCTATTTTGGAATGACCGTGGGTGATCAGAACAAGTTGAGGGCACCTCATTTCTCTTGTGGTAGTTGCAGGTCAACATTAGAAGAATGGTTTTGTGGCAGTTGTATATCTATGCCTTTTGCTGTACCTTTGAATATGGAGAGATTCTCCAAGAAGATTCTCTTGGTAAAAACCAAGAGATTCTTACATATTTAAAATGAAATATGAAGGTTAATCCTTCATCTCACTTAAGTCCCAGGTGTGAGCAAAATTTTTGTATTTTAGTGTCATTCACTAAAATTTTAATTTCGTTTTTCTTTTTGTTGGTGACTATTGGCGCAGTTTTCGTTTCATTTGGTTTCAAACCAATGTAACCAAAGTATTCTTCAAGCTTCCTTATTGTGTTTGCCTCCTCCTTACATTGAAGAGCAGTCTCTTGCTCTTTGGAGGTAACAAAAATATTTAAATCATCTGGACAAGCAAAGAATTGTTTGCAGTTTCAGATAAAAATGGAGCAAGTGCTACTGCAAAGAAGATGGTGGACAAGACGCTCCCTTGAAGCACACCTCTGGTTACACGATAAGTTGCTGTTTCATTTCCATTAATTGCTGTAGCTTGTCTTTCCTGGAGATTGTTGGAAAATACTCCTTCTGGAGTATTGACAATGCTGGAACAGAGATGTTGTCAAAGGCTTCTGCAACTTTCAAAAAATGATATCCAACCGCTGTTTATTATTTAATGTTTGCTGTATCCCCGCTAGTCTTTCCATTAAATTTATTTCAGTCAATTTGCGTGGAACAACAGACTGCAAGTACTCTGATTTGTCCCAAAGCAGTGCTGATTGATGGTGCTTAAGATTCTGTCCCCGGTCCCCTTGCTTCTCTATCTCTGGGACAGAAAGGTCCAGATGACCAGCGCTGCCGGAAAAGAGAATCAGCCAGAATTTGAGATGCAGCCTTGACGCACACAATGTAGTAAACAATCTCTTAGTTCGAAGAAATAAAGCCTTCCAACACTTTATATCAAACTGGGACGTCAAATGATTTGTTATAGCACTGGATCCTTTAACAAAATGTGTCCGAAATTATCTAATGTAAATGTGAAAGATGGTAGATTTATTGGTCCACAAGTTTGTTAGTTATTGGCTTCACAAGAACTGGAAGAAAAATTTATCGATGATGAACAAAATGCTTGGCACTTATTCCGCCATGTTTCACCTTGGGAACTTTCTCGTATTTAAAATCCAATAACTTACAATAGTATAAATATATACTGGTCATATCTTGTAATGTATACCTCATTGAGTTTTATTTTAATAAAATCCTTTTTAAAAAAATCGTTCTTCTGAAAATATCTATCAATCTGTTTACATTCGTCTTCCCTAAATTTGAAACCAAAAAAGAAGAATACGTCGAGTTCATATATTCTCTTTTTTGAGTCAAACTGGTGACCAAAACATCATAAAAGTGGTAGGATTTTGAAACGGTTTCAGACAAACTGTATGTCATCTATATACCATACAGTACAAGAGAATCTCCTGTATAGTAGAGATATTATTACACCAGTTCGATCGCTGCTGGTTTTGTCCGCATCTTGTCTATTGCGATGCCAGGACACAGGACACACACACTCTCTCTCCAGATAGGATTTTTGAGTTTTGAACAAATAATTTCAAGGAAGACTAACGGAGCAATGGTAATCGAAGTAAATTGAGTAATGTCATCTCGAATCTTCACTGAAGTCATTCGATACAGATCATTAAAGTTTCTCTTAACTGATTGCTAGAATCAGCTGTCCGAATCATTGATCAGATACTGTGCTTTCGAAATAGAAGTTTTATACACTCAGCTCTTATTTTATCAATTCTTTTCTTGATGAAATTTCAAAAACAGTAGCGTGTGTCAGATCTGTAGTTGCTGTTCATTGGTTAATGATCTGAAAGCATTCTTCCGATACCTATTTTTTAAATCCACCTATCTAAAAGGGCCAGCCATCCGCATAGTCATGCTTGATGTCTTCGACTATCAAACTCGTAACCCTCAACTGGATTTAACTAATTTTATCTTCGTGTATCCCAACCGATCATATTAAGTTGTTATTTTACACTCCCAAAAAGCAAAATATTCTCCAGTATACCTGGTGACGATTTCAGCATGAATCCGTCCATATTTTAACACCTTTAATCCAGATAAGATTATTTCTTAACGTATCTACTCGGTTGAATCCTATGCTTTTCTAGGATTGGTTGATGGTTGAGAAGCTAGAAGAAACTTGTGGGCGCAGAAACCAGGTGTAAGGAACAGAAATGAAGATTATCACTACGAAATTTGTTAAAACCTTGCGCTGTTTTAGTGACATGGACTTGTTGAGGGTTGCGAAGCCAGAACAAACTTATTTACACAAGAAAGGAAAGTTAATGAAGGCAGGTTCTTTTTTTATTTTACGGAGTACTCAGAAGTCTGATCTATTCTAGCAAGATGGATTTCTGAGGGTTGGGAAGTTGCGTGAAATGTATTGACTGACACAGAAAAAAACAAAAGGTTATCAGCCTACTATTTTTATATATTTATTTTCTTTTTGAGCTTTATGGAGCTTTTGCTATTCTACCAGGTTGGGAATTCAGAAGAGAGAATAGAAGAGCTTAATAACAGAGAAAGTACAGGAAAGCAAAGTTATCAAAGTTCAATTCGATTTTTTTTGGCTCAAGCAGAGTGATTTCATTCACAGAGTTAGGAAGACGAAAGAAATTTATTGACTGAAACAAAAAGCAAAGAAAATAAAATGAAACCTGACCATTTTTTAAGTGCCCTTCTAACTACCGTCCTCCATGTGAACTAAGGGTCTTTTGGCGGGTCAGGAGCTTCGAGAACCGCAAGGGGACCTTGTGAAAACACCTCAGTGGGCCAGAGCCCTTTTCCTCCTAGTTTAATCCGACTTCAATTCCGACGCCTACACAATCTTCAGGGAAGCTTACCCGCCTACCCTTAAGTCATCTACAGTACTAGCTTGCTACTAACTCCTTTTAATAAAATCTATATCGTGTGGCAAACCGAATGTCAGAAGATGTGCCCTAAATGCAACTTATAGAAGTGAAAGTCAAGTGCGAACATGGTTCTCTTGTATTCAAGTTCTCATGGATAGCACGAGAGCTTGGACGGCGATTCTACACAGTTGGTAGAATCACCGTCCTCTCCACACCTGGGGAAAAGACTTGGGTTCGAGTCCCATCGATGACCTGAGGAACTTTTATGGGTTTTTTTCACAACGTGGCCGAATTAGTCGGTGTCAGGCGAGGGTAGCGTGGTTTTTTTCTTCTGGAAACCCGGGTTTTTCGTCCAGTAGACAGAAAATTGACTAGAGAACACAGACAATATGGCTTTAGTCGCTGATGCTCCTATAAACCCTACTATAACAACTTATATCCAAGTATTTAAGTAGAATGTACATAAAAAACGAAGGTGAATAGTACGCTCCATCAAAAATATAAAATATCAGATTTCCATTTTCTGTCTTGCTTTGTCATACATCGAATTCTCTCAGAGAATTCATGGAATCTTCGTACTCGCCGAATTGTCGCAGCCAGATTATTTTTTAATAATCTATGGAGCTGTGTGCATCTTTAGATTAACTTCTCTTCCTTTTGTATCAAGGTCTTAAGTATAAAAACAAAACCACATCAATATACGATCTCTCACTTTTGAAGCTATTTTTTAACTTCAGTAAAATATAGTTATAATATTCTCAATTTTTCCTCTTTTGAATATTTTATATGCATATCTAATGAGCTTATTTATCTACAATTCCAAATAATTTCTTTGTTTCTCTTTCATATTTTTACCAGATTAGCTGAGATTGTTTTTGAAGACATAATATCACTTTGGAATTATTTATTTCAATAATTTAAAATTGATATTATGTTCTCTGAATCCTTTTTTTTTAAATTTCTTATGTGTTACAGAATCTAAACTGTCCATTTTTGTTGATTATATTAATCATATTCTATATGTAACGTTTGTGTTCTTACAGTAATATTGAATAACGAAATATAAATTTACTTTCTAATACAGTTTTTCTACTAAAACAGTTTAAGTAATTTCTTAAGAAGATAAGAAGAAAATAATGTTTGAATTGCGGTGTATTAATTCTTGCTCAGGCTACGAGTTTTTATTCTTCAATGTGTTTGTTTAATGGGGAAGAAAAATAAATATTTATTGTGACAGAGTTTGTCTAACAAATGGGATGGAAGACAAAATTGATTAGACGTCTCGTTGTGTTATTGGAAGATTTTAAAAGCAAGCGTTGAAAGGATAAGATGAAGAGGAAACGCAGTTCGGTGCGTTTGGAGTTGAAATACGAATGGATAATTGTGTTAGCACGGTTGAATCGTCGTCCTCTCCACTCCGGGTGGAAAAGACCTCAGTTCGAATCCTGTCGATGAGGTGAGGAATTTTTATGGACCTTTTTCATAGCGTTGCTGAGTTAGTCGATCTCAGGCAAGGGCAGCATGCCAAGAGAGGTTAAAAGCCAGGCTTGTGCCTAGAAATGTAATATGATCTTGTCTAGAAATCTTAGAGTTGCTGAAGATGAGCTGGGAACAAAAGGCTTTTTTGGGAGGAATAAGACAGCATTGAGATTTAGAAAGATTAAAGTTAACTAAATCTTCTCCGCACTGGAAAATTTTCTGGATATCAGTATTTAAGGAACTGATTGTGGTTATTCGAGCGAGAAGTGGTTGGTTGGTTGGTGGTCAATTTGCTGTGTTATTGGAGGAAAAACCCGTGTTCCCAGAGAGAGAGAGAGAGAGAGAGCCATGCTACCCTCGCCTGAGGCCGACTAACTCAGCCACTTTGTGAATAAGTCCCACGAAAATACCTTGCGTCACTGACGGATTTCGAACTGGAGTCTTTTCGAACTTTTTCCGCGAGGGATTCGAGAAGTTGTAGCTGTTGATGCAGAGCAAAGCTTGTCGAACTAGTAGAGGGAGTGTACTATAGACAACATTTGCAGTCAATGGGAGAAGGTCATTAACATACAGAGGAAAAAAAGTGAAAGAAATGATAGAACCATTGGAAACTGCAGCATTAGTTGAAAAGGTAGAATAAAAAGATCAGTCTACCATGACAAGCTGTGAGTAATCAGGATGGAAGCCTCCTCAACGATTCATGTTGAGGGAAATGGACCATAAACTGCCCGCTAGTCCAGTGTGGGTTGGCAGATCGATAGTATTTAGCACTCAGGGGCTTGAACCCCGGGCTATTCAAAGAGCGTGTGCCACTGGACTCCTGCTGCTGACCACTCGGCTGCGGAGGCCTGTACCCGGTTCTAATTAGTACAAAAGATGGCCATACTAGATATTAATTAAATGTTTCTATTTTTTTTTGCCCAGTGAATGTAGGTCGATATATTTATCGATAGCTATATTTATATTTATTTAAACAACTGTCTAGAATAAATAAATATCGTGAATAAATAATAAATAAAGTTTTTTTGAGTTGGTCTTAATCCATCCTCTATATTTAGAATTTCGAATAATTTCTTTTCATTGTCTATATCTTAAAAGGCTTTTCTTATAATTATTCTAACTTTTCTAGCCGGCAAGATAGAGATGCATTGTTTCTACATCGACTATTTTCCTAAGGAAGACTATACCCCCGATCCAAACGACTCCACAATGGCAATACCCTGTAAGTGACGTTTACTTTTCCCCCAATTCTTACTGATATATATACTTTATTTAGCGCACTCACAAAGATACAGGTTATGTGCTTTGTACAATCGTTGGATCTTGATAACATCTACATTTTTTTTGTAAGGTGATAAGCAGTAAACTTCTCTAGATACTGGTCACGTAATTCGCCACAGGATGTCACAATTTATCATTTAAATCTCAAGAAATTTCTAAGTTTTTTTTCAGCTGATATCGAGTTATTTCGTCTTGGCAGGAGGTACAGCTTTTTAGCTAGGAAACTTATAGACCCTGACAAGCCATATTCATCGCTGTGGTACTAGGGGGTGGATGGCTCAAGAACACAACAACTTTTTCCTTCGGAAGTTTAACTCTAAAGGTTGCATTCATTATAGTAGACTCTGAAACTTCTTTCTCTTCGGGATTTTCATCCAGCGAACAGAATATCCACCACAGAACACACATTTTACAGACAATGTATATGGCGCAATATGGCCTTAGTCGCTGATGCGCCTAAGGACCCCACAACAAACAAACAAACAACTCCTTTCTTCAATATGACCAATATTGTTTCGTCATGGACAGTTGTGAATTAAGCATAGGTGAGACAAACAATTTCCAGAACGTAGGAACTCGAATTTATTCTATTTAAAGTTGTGATGAATGTACATCAGTGCACAAAATCAAAAACCTTTTATTACATTATGAAAAATCTAGCGAGTCATCGACTACTCATTCTGAGAAGACTGCTGGAGATATGATTGGCCATTCTTGTGTAAGGGCTGACAAATTCAGTGATGGTTTTCGGAGGAGAACCTACGAATGATAACCATTTCTTGTGGTTGGAGTACCTCAGGCACGCTCTGATTGAATCCTGAGAATTTGCTCTCTGAAGACATGCATCGTCCATTTAATTATGGTCTATTGCACTATGGTCCATTGCCCCCGGGATCCAGTCAACGTATTCTGATAGCATCAGTTTAAAAGAGCTGGTTGTAGTGCTAAAAGATCCATCTTATGAATCCTTTTATAGAAAGGCTTAGTGGTTGAGTTGTGTTTGGGAATAAATTTAGGTTATTTTAAAACTTTGGATTATTATTAAGGATATAAAGGCAGAGTGGCAGTTGTATAATTAGAAATGGTTTATGAATGGCGACTATAGTTTTCTTCTACAGGACCCTTTTCATGTCGGCGAACCCACACAACTTCACATACACTGAGTGATCACTGAATTATGACCACCTACCTACCATCATGTTGGGCCACCGTTCGCATGGATAACAGCCGCTATTCGCCTAGTCACTGACTTCACTAGATGCCTGAAGACCTCCGTTGGCATCTGCAGCCATTCTGCCTGCATGACTTTCCGCAGTGTCACAATAGATAACGGTTGCGTGTCCATACGCCTCATTTACTGTTCCAAAACCTCGCACAGGTGTTCAATTGGGTTGAGGTCAGGTGAATTCGGAGGATAATCAAGACGGATGATATCTTCCCTGTGTTCTTCAAACAAATTGTGCACGGTGCAGGTCCAATGACACAACACATAAATGCCTTGGAAGATCCCGTTTTCGTCAGAGACAAAAGCAACACGGCAGGGCCACATGGTCTCCTGAGAGCTGCTGGCAGACCTCATTAGTGAAGCGTTGTTCCAGACGCACCCCCGGCTCTAGCTCTTACCGATATAAACATGGAGCAACCCACCGCCACTTGCATGGACTCATCCGATCAGACTCGTTTCCAATCCTCAAGTATCCAACCAGAGTGTTGTAGACACCACTGAATTCGGCGTCGACAATCAGTGGTGGTGAGGAGAGGGTATCCCTTGGGTCGTCTGCTATGGAACCCCGTATGTCTGAATGTGTAGTGCATCGCTATTTGGGATATTGTTCTTGCATTCCTCATATTGCCTCTAATTGATTGGAGAAAATGAGAAGGAAACTCGACATGGGGAACAAAATTTTTAAATCAACTAGATGACTGTTATTTGTATCAACATGTCAGGGAAAGTACTAGAGAGAAAAGAATATCCTAGACCTCATCATCACCCACGAATCAGATGGCACAACAGGACTGAGAGTAGAGGAACCAGTAGCAGGAAGTGATCACGGAGTTCTACGGTGGATGATGAAGAAAGAGGTAGCAGCAGTAAAAGGCAAAGGAATGGGTTATAATTTCAGAAAAGGAAATTAAGGTGCTACATGGCCTCTATTAACTGGGTAGATATCGCACAGAGAACGAATACAATTGAACTGTGGTATGCTTTTAAAGCATTAATCACAGACGCCTTGAATGCGTATTTACTATTAAAAAATACTCCACGAGAAGGGTTCCAAGTTGGATGAATAGTGAAGTTGCCACATTACTTGAGAAGAAAAAGGTGGCATGGAAAAGTTACAGAGCAATAAAAAGTACTGAAGCCTATAACAGCTACAAGATGATCTGTAATAGGGCCACAGAAAAGGTTCGACAGGCAAAGGCAGTTTATAAGAAATCACTAGCAAACAGAGCAAAGAGGGGGGGGGATAAGGAATTCTTCATAAATGCTAAGAAGAGCAGAACAAACCAGATCGGACCTTTACGTAAGGGAGAGGGGATAGTAATAAATACACCAGCTGCCGTTGCAGATGAACTCAACAGTTATTTTGCATCGATATTTACAAATGAAAAACCTTTTGTGGCAAAGGGAAATTGTGGGAGCGAAGTTTAAAAATATGTAATTAATGATATTGAAATTTCGCAAGATTATTTAATGAAAACACTTTCGAGCCTACAGACCAGTAAGGCTCCTGGAGTTGATGGAATATACCCTATAATCTTAAAGGAAGTGACAAGTGAGTGCATTGAACCATTGAGGCTAATTATGCGAGCATCACTAGACTCTGGGGAGACTCCCTTGGATTGGAAAAGTGCCAATGTAATTCCCATACATAAGGGTGGCTCTAAGAGTGAAGTTGGAAATTATCGACCTGTCAGTCTGACTTCAATGGTAGGGAAAATCATGGAGGCAATGATCAAGGGTGGAATTCAGGATCATTTGGATCGAATTGAAATTCTCAAGGATACTCAGCATGGTTTTGTAAAGGGAAAATCATGTTTAACAAATCTGGTTCGCTATTTCGAAAG